>NC_069499.1:1264435730-1264648230 GCF_027579735.1 Bombina bombina | reverse complement strand
TGCTGACAGACTGATGTATGCTTTATCATGTGTGCTATGTTAGATATGGGCATAATTGTATACACAATACTGAGCTACAGCCTGGCTGTATTAAAGTAAAAAGTCGCCTTGGTAGTGCACAAGTAGTATAAGTGGCATAGTAGTGGGATTTGTAGTACAATTGGGTTATTATATGGGGAAGGTCTACAGATGTCCAAATGGAATCCAAAGTAAAAAAAAAAAAAAACAAAGCTCAGTAAGTTAAATTGTAAAAGTAAGCAGTTGTGTTTACTGACATCAATATTGGGCTTGACAATCCTGGCTGCCTAGGCTCCAAGATTTATTTCTTCTGGTTTTAAACTTTTTGGAATATTGTAGCTAATTGTTTGGAGAGGTCTCTCTGGTATGTTTCATTCTTGGTATGCAATGTATTCAACTGCTCTGTTGAGTGAAGTCAGTTGACCAGCCACTTTTGTGTTTTTGGCAGTACTTGAAAACTGAAAAAATAAATTATATACATATACAGGTAGCCCTCAGTTTACGCCGGGGTTAGGTTCCAGAAGGAATGGTTGTAAATCGAAACCGTTGTAAATTGAAACCCAGTTTATTATGTAAGTCAATGGTAAGTGAGGGAGATAGGTTCCAGGCCCTTCTCAAAATTGTCATAAGTAACACCTAATACATTATTTTTAAAGCTTTGAAATGAAGACTTTAAATGCTAAACAGCATTATAAACCTAATAAAATAATCACACAACACAGAATATATAATTAAACTAAGTTAAATGAACAAAAACATTTTCTAAACAGCATTATAAACCTAATAAAATAATCACACAACACAGACTTTACTTGCATTTTTCTGCAAACAGTTCTTTCTATGCATTCCAATCAGGACTGATTTATAGACAGGAAGATCTTGTTCTTTTGAAATTTGCTCGATAGCTCAGGTCTGGTAAACTGACTACTTTCAGCTTGCTTGGCTTTGCTGCAACACAAGCGGACAGCTCCACCTACTGCCTATTTTAATAAATGCACTGCTTCTCAATGCTTTTCAATAGCAGTCACAAGACTGGAAAAAAATGGTTGTTATTCTGAAACTGTGTAAATTGAACCGTTGTAAAACGAGGGCTACCTGTATATATATATATATATATATATATATATATATATATATATAATTCTGCATCCCAAGAATTTTTGATGACTTACTATTAATTCTACGATATACTTAACACTATACATCACTGAATACCAAAAAGAAAGGCGTGACTGGATCTGCTGCTGCAGTTACTGTTTTACCTAGTGGTGTCCAGAAATGTTTTACATTTACCTATATACAAACAGCTTTTTCTCGTACGTAAAATAGTAAATGGCTGGCTCCTCACTTTTCTCACTGGCTCTTACATTTGTAATAAATATATTAACTTCCAAATTAGAAGTAAAGTAAATTATATGCAATCTAAACTGAGAAGTCCTCAATTTTAGGCAAAAAGCATTTGGGTATTTGGTTGTTTTTATTTATTTATATTTCAAGCTTGTTCCTGACTATTTCACTTCAGTTTTAACTGTATTTAGACTTGAAAGGTCTCTCAATACTCATTATTTATTTATTTTGCTGGTATACTCCTTAGTTATTAAGGGTGAGTTTAGAGTCTGATGATCAAAAACTAAACATGAAGACGCAAAATATTTTTTATTTTATTATTTTTGTTTAAAGCATTATTTTGTAATATAGATTTCAACTACAATTACAACCATTACCTTGTGTAACAAAGTAAACAGCTTGCAACTAAAATTTGCCTTTCTTGCAGTACTGATGAGACATCTTAGATAATCTCGCTAGAGCTTTAAGTCATTAGGACCTAAGAAAGACAGTGTTGTCAAGTGACATTTTCCTTCTAGGTAGGTCTAGTTTAGTAGTTTACCTGGGCTTCCTTATCAACCCTGAATTTCGGTAACCACAAGTAATATTATTATCGGTTATTTGTAGAGCGCCAACAGATTCCGCAGCGCTATAAAGAAATGCGGAGTACAACAAAACATTTATAGGGATCAAACGGGGAGAGGACCCTGCCAAGAGTCACACTGTTGTAGTCAGCTCTTAAGAAAGTAATCTACAATTTCTGGCATCCTTCAATCTTTCTCTTTCTTAAAGGGACAATGAACCCACATTTTTCTTTCGTGATTCAGATAGAGCATGAAATTTTAAGAAACTTTCTAATTTTTTCCTATTATCAATTTTTCTTCGTTCTCTTGCTATCTTTATTTTAAAAGCAGGAATGTAAATCTTAGCAGCCAGCCCATTTAAGGTTCAACACCATTGATAGCGCTTGCTTATTGGAGGCTGACATTTACCCACCAATAAGCGAGCATAACCCAGGTTCTCAACCAAAAATGGGCCGGCTCCTATGCATCACATTCTTGCTGTTTAAATAAGGATAGCAAGAGAACGAAGAAAAATTGATAATAGTAAATTAGAAAGTTGCTTAAAATTGCATGCTCTATCTGAATCATGAAAGAAAAAATTTGGGTTAAGTGTTCCTTTAAAGTGATGGTAAAATGTACATGTTTTTAAAATCAGGTCCAGAATCTAAGAAATATTTTAGAGGGACTATAACAGATCACTTCTAACAAAGATGTGCTGTAAATTACTGGTTAATCTAGCTGTGCCATTCGAATACCCAGCAGTCTGGCAGCCCACTTCAAAACATATTTTTTTGTGAGCTAACGGTTTTGACTGTTCTCCTATCGTCTCTCTAGCTACTAAAAAAAATGTGTTAGTGCCGTATGGCTAGTGTGCTGATTGGAGAACATTCAAAACCGTTAGCTCACAAAAAATTAGTTTTGAAGAAGTGATCATTTAAAGTCCTTCTAAAATATTGCTTAGTTTCTGTATCTGATTTTAAAACATAAAGTTTGCCATTACTTTAATTATGTCTGGTAGGTTTTCCTGATCACCTTTGTTTACCTAATGACTTATGTCCGCATACATTTTTCCTGCTGCAAATGTCTCCTCTGTTACTGATAAGATAGTGTAAATCAGCGTTGTTTGATCCAGGTGCTCAGTCTCACTGGGTCTTATTTGTTTAACACAACAGATTTCTTTTTTGGTCTGTACAGTCCCATTACCGGTGGCAGCTTGTGGGTGCAGTTGCTACTGTTCATCTTGTGAAATAGTTTAAGTTTTATTTAAAACAATGAGGGGTAGGCAAGTGTAACAGTCTAATAAGCAGCCATACCCTGCTAAAATCAGCAGTGTTGCTCAATCTCACGGTTAGTAGCAGCTTTCTAATTGTCTACTGAATTGATCCAACACTCTACTACATTCATATTCATACCTCCTGTTTGCAGATGTTTTCAAAGCCATTCTCTTATTTTAACCCTTTTCAAGTGCTGGCTAGTAAAGCTCTGCATCTTCACACTGGGCGCCACCGTCTTGTAGCTTTAGAGGCCTATTTATCAAGCCGTCACCCGCAAATATGCTTGAATTCTGCAGCGTAATTGTGGCGAGCCTGATTCCCCTTATTTATCAAAGGTTACAGACCGGCAAAAGTTGAAATTTGTAACGTAAAATACGATCCGACGGTTTCAGTCCGACACAGATCAATGCTTACGTTACTACAGATGTTCCGAATGCAAATTCGGCACTATTTGACAACTTTTGCTAGTTATCAAATTTCTACCAGGTACGCTCGCCACTATTCCGGCCTAGCATACCTGCTTTTCAATCAGCCAATAGGATTGAGCTTGCATTCTATTGGCTATTCCAATCAGCCAATAGAATGCGAGCTCAATCCTATTGGCTGATTGGATCAGCCAATAGGATGAAAGCTCAATCCTATTGGCTGATTGCAACAGCCAATAAGATTTTTTCAACCTTAATTCCGATTGGCTGATAGAATTCTATCAGCCAATCGAAATCTAAGGGACGCCATCTTGGATGACGTCATTTAATGGAACCTTCATTCGGGAAGAAGACGTTCAACGAAGAGGATGCTCCACGTCGGATGTCTTGAAGATGGAGCCGCGCCGGATGGATGAAGATAGAAGATGCCGTCTGGGTGAAAACTTCTGTGGGCTTGGATGAAGACTTCGGCCGCTTGGATGAAGACTTCTGCGGGCTTCTTGGAGGATGGATGTCGGATCTTCAAAACTGTAAGTGGATCTTCAGGGGTTAGTGTTAGGATTTTTTAAAGTTTATTGGGTGGGTTTTATTTTTAGATTAGGGGTTTGGGCTGCAATAGAGCTAAATGCCCTTTTCAGGGCAATGGGGAGCTTAGGTTTTCTTCTGTTATGTGTGATCAGTCCACGGGTCATCATTACTTCTGGGATATAACTCCTCCCCAACAGGAAATGCAAGAGGATTCACCCAGCAGAGCTGCATATAGCTCCTCCCCTCTACGTCACTCCCAGTCATTCTCTTGCACCCAACGACTAGATAGGATGTGTGAGAGGACTATGGTGATTATACTTAGTTTTTATAACTTCAATCAAAAGTTTGTTATTTTACAATAGCACCGGAGCGTGTTATTGCCTCTCTGGCAGAGTTTGAAGAAGAATCTACCAGAGTTTTTTACTATGATTTTAACCGGAGTAGTTAAGATCATATTGCTGTTTCTCGGCCATCTGAGGGAGGTAAAAGCTTCAGATCAGGGGACAGCGGGCAGATGAATCTGCATTGAGGTATGTAGCAGTTTTTATTTTCTGAATGGAATTGATGAGAAAATCCTGCCATACCGTTATAATGACATGTATGTATACTCTACACTTCAGTATTCTGGGGATGGTATTTCACTGGAATTACTCTGTTAAAAGTACATTAAACCTTTGAATAGGTATTTATTATGTTAAACGTTTTTGCTGGAATGTAGAATCGTTTGCATTTTCTGAGGTACTGAGTGAATAAATGTTTGGGCATTATTTTTCCACTTGGCAGTTGCTTGTTTTAAATTGTGACAGTTTCGTTTCTCTCTCACTGCTGTGTGTGAGGGGGAGGGGCCGTTTTTGGCGCTCTTTGCTACGCATCAAAAATTTCCAGTCAGTTACTCTTGTATTTCCTGCATGATCCGGTTCATCTCTAACAGAACTCAGGGGTCTTCAAACTTCTTTGGAGGGAGGTAGATTCTCTCAGCAGAGCTGTGAGACTTATATATTGACTGTGATTAAAAAACGTTGCTCTGTAATTTTTATGTTTCAAAATTAATTATTGTTACTTTACTAAGGGGAACAAACCTTTGCTAAAAGTTGTGTTGTTTTTAAGGATTGATGCTATAACTGTTTTTCAGTTCATTATTTCAACTGTCATTTAATCGTTTAGTGCTTCTTTGAGGCACAGTACGTTTTTGTTAAATAAGATTGTAACCAAGTTGCAAGTTTATTGCTAGTGTGTTAAACATGTCTGATTCAGAGGAAGATACCTGTGTCATTTGTTCCAATGCCAAGGTGGAGCCCAATAGAAATTTATGTACTAACTGTATTGATGCTACTTTAAATAAAAGCCAATCTGTACAAATTGAACAAATTTCACCAAACAGCGAGGGGAGAGTTATGCCGACTAACTCGCCTCACGTGTCAGTACCTGCATCTCCCGCCCGGGAGGTGCGTGATATTGTGGCGCCTAGTACATCTGGGCGGCCATTACAGATAACATTACAAGATATGGCTACTGTTATGACTGAAGTTTTGGCTAAATTACCAGAACTAAGAGGCAAGCGTGATCACTCTGGGGTGAGAACAGAGTGCGCTGATAATACTAGGGCCATGTCAGACACTGCGTCACAGCTTGCAGAGCATGAGGACGGAGAGCTTCATTCTGTGGGTGACGGTTCTGATCCAAACAGATTGGATTCAGATATTTCAAATTTTAAATTTAAATTGGAGAACCTCCGTGTATTACTAGGGGAGGTTTTAGCGGCTCTTAATGATTGTAACACTGTTGCAATACCAGAGAAATTGTGTAGGTTGGATAAATACTTTGCGGTACCGGCGAGTACTGACGTTTTTCCTATACCTAAGAGACTAACTGAAATTGTTACTAAGGAGTGGGATAGACCCGGTGTGCCGTTCTCACCCCCTCCAATATTTAGAAAGATGTTTCCAATAGACGCCACCACACGGGACTTATGGCAAACGGTCCCTAAGGTGGAGGGAGCAGTTTCTACTTTAGCTAAGCGTACCACTATCCCGGTGGAGGATAGCTGTGCTTTTTCAGATCCAATGGATAAAAAATTAGAGGGTTACCTTAAGAAAATGTTTGTTCAACAAGGTTTTATATTGCAACCCCTTGCATGCATCGCGCCGATTACGGCTGCGGCAGCATTTTGGATTGAGTCTCTGGAAGAGAACCTTAGTTCAGCTACGCTGGACGACATTACGGACAGGCTTAGAGTCCTTAAACTAGCTAATTCATTCATTTCGGAGGCCGTAGTACATTTAACCAAACTTACGGCTAAGAACTCAGGATTCGCCATTCAGGCACGTAGGGCGCTGTGGCTAAAATCCTGGTCAGCTGATGTAACTTCTAAGTCCAAATTACTTAATATACCTTTCAAGGGGCAAACTTTATTTGGGCCCGGTTTGAAAGAAATTATCGCTGACATTACAGGAGGTAAGGGCCACGCCCTGCCTCAAGACAAAGCCAAAGCTAAGGCTAGACAGTCTAATTTTCGTCCCTTTCGGAATTTCAAAGCAGGAGCAGCACCAACTTCCACTGCACCAAAACAGGAAGGAGCTGTTGCTCGTTACAGACAAGGCTGGAAACCTAACCAGTCCTGGAACAAGGGTAAGCAGGCCAGGAAGCCTGCTGCTGCCCCAAAGACAGCATGAACCGAGGACCCCCGATCCGGGACCGGATCTAGTGGGGGGCAGACTCTCTCTCTTCGCCCAGGCTTGGGCAAGAGATGTTCAGGATCCCTGGGCGCTAGAGATCATATCTCAGGGATACCTTCTAGACTTCAAATTCTCTCCCCCAAGAGGGAGATTTCATCTGTCAAGGTTGTCAACAAACCAGATAAAGAAAGAAGCGTTTCTACGCTGTGTACAAGATCTGTTATTAATGGGAGTGATCCATCCGGTTCCGCGGTCGGAACAAGGACAAGGGTTTTACTCAAACCTGTTTGTGGTTCCCAAAAAAGAGGGAACTTTCAGGCCAATCTTGGATTTAAAGATCCTAAACAAATTCCTAAGAGTTCCATCGTTCAAAATGGAAACTATTCGGACAATCTTACCCATGATCCAAAAGGGTCAGTACATGACCACAGTGGACTTAAAGGATGCTTACCTTCACATACCGATTCACAAAGATCATTACCGGTATCTAAGGTTTGCCTTCTTAGACAGGCATTACCAGTTTGTAGCTCTTCCATTCGGATTGGCTACGGCTCCAAGAATCTTCACAAAGGTTCTGGGTGCCCTTCTGGCGGTACTAAGACCGCGAGGAATTTCGGTAGCTCCGTACCTAGACGACATTCTGATACAAGCTTCAAGCTTTCAAACTGCCAAGTCTCATACAGAGTTAGTTCTGGCATTTCTAAGGTCGCATGGATGGAAAGTGAACGAAAAGAAAAGTTCTCTCTTTCCTCTCACAAGAGTTCCATTCTTGGGGACTCTTATAGATTCTGTAGAAATGAAGATTTATCTGACAGAAGACAGATTAACAAAGCTTCTAAATGCATGCCGTGTCCTTCATTCCATTCAACTCCCGTCAGTAGCTCAATGCATGGAGGTGATCGGCTTAATGGTAGCAGCAATGGACATAGTACCCTTTGCACGTCTACATCTCAGACCGCTGCAATTGTGCATGCTGAGTCAGTGGAATGGGGATTACTCAGACTTGTCCCCTACTCTGAATCTGGATCAAGAGACCAGAAACTCTCTTCTATGGTGGCTTTCTCGGCCACATCTGTCCAGGGGGATGCCATTCAGCAGGCCGGACTGGACAATTGTAACTACAGACGCCAGCCTACTAGGTTGGGGCGCTGTCTGGAATTCTCTGAAGGCTCAGGGACAATGGAATCAGGAGGAAAGTCTCCTGCCAATAAACATTCTGGAATTGAGAGCAGTTCTCAATGCCCTTCTGGCTTGGCCCCAGTTAAAAACTCGGGGGTTCATCAGGTTTCAGTCGGACAACATCACGACTGTAGCTTACATCAACCATCAAGGAGGGACAAGAAGCTCCCTAGCAATGATGGAAGTATCAAACATAATTCGCTGGGCAGAGTCTCACTCTTGCCACCTGTCAGCAATCCACATCCCGGGAGTGGAGAACTGGGAGGCGGATTTCTTGAGTCGCCAGACTTTTCATCCGGGGGAGTGGGAACTTCATCCGGAGGTCTTTGCCCAAATACTTCGACGTTGGGGCAAACCAGAGATAGATCTCATGGCGTCTCGCCAGAACGCCAAACTTCCTCACTACGGGTCCAGATCCAGGGATCCGGGAGCGGTTCTGATAGATGCTTTGACAGCACCTTGGAACTTCGGGACGGCTTATGTGTTTCCACCCTTCCCGCTGCTTCCTCGATTGATTGCCAAAATCAAACAGGAGAGAGCATCAGTGATTCTAATAGCGCCTGCATGGCCACGCAGGACTTGGTATGCAGATCTAGTGGACATGTCATCCTGTCCGCCTTGGTCTCTACCTCTAAGACAGGACCTTCTGATACAGGGTCCATTCAAACATCAAAATCTAACTTCTCTGAAGCTGACTGCTTGGAAATTGAACGCTTGATTTTATCAAAACGTGGTTTTTCTGAGTCGGTTATTGATACCCTGATACAGGCTAGGAAGCCTGTTACCAGAAGGATTTACCACAAGATATGGCGTAAATACCTATACTGGTGCGAATCCAAAGGTTACTCCTGGAGTAAGGTTAGGATTCCTAGGATATTGTCCTTTCTACAAGAAGGTTTAGAAAAGGGTTTATCGGCTAGCTCATTAAAGGGACAGATCTCAGCTCTGTCCATCTTGTTACACAGGCGTCTGTCAGAAAATCCAGACGTCCAGGCCTTTTGTCAGGCTTTAGCTAGGATCAAGCCTGTGTTTAAAACTGTTGCTCCGCCATGGAGTTTAAACCTTGTTCTTAACGTTCTACAAGGAGTTCCGTTTGAACCCCTTCATTCCATTGATATAAAGTTGTTATCTTGGAAAGTGTTATTTTTAATGGCTATTTCTTCGGCTCGGAGAGTCTCTGAGTTATCAGCTTTACATTGTGATTCTCCTTATTTGATTTTTCATTCAGATAAGGTAGTTCTGCGTACAAAACCTGGGTTCTTACCTAAGGTAGTCACTAACAGGAACATCAATCAAGAGATCGTGGTGCCTTCCCTGTGCCCGAATCCTTCTTCAAAGAAGGAACGTCTTCTACACAATCTGGATGTAGTTCGTGCCCTCAAGTTCTACTTGCAGGCAACTAAGGATTTTCGACAAACGTCTTCCCTGTTTGTCGTGTACTCTGGTCAGAGGAGAGGTCATAAGGCTTCGGCTACCTCTCTCTCCTTCTGGCTTCGTAGCATAATTCGTTTAGCCTATGAGACTGCTGGACAGCAGCCTCCTGAAAGAATTACAGCTCATTCTACTAGAGCTGTGGCTTCCACTTGGGCCTTTAAGAATGAGGCCTCTGTTGAACAGATTTGCAAGGCTGCAACTTGGTCTTCGCTTCATACTTTTTCCAAATTTTACAAATTTGACACTTTTGCTTCTTCGGAGGCTATTTTTGGGAGAAAGGTTCTTCAGGCAGTGGTTCCTTCTGTATAATGAGCCTGCCTATCCCTCCCGTCATCCGTGTACTTTTGCTTTGGTATTGGTATCCCAGAAGTAATGATGACCCGTGGACTGATCACACATAACAGAAGAAAACATAATTTATGCTTACCTGATAAATTCCTTTCTTCTGTTGTGTGATCAGTCCACGGCCCGCCCTGTTTTTTAAGGCAGGTAAATATCTTTTAAATTATACTCCAGTCACCACTTCACCCTTGGTTTCTCCTTTCTCGTTGATTCTTGGTCGAATGACTGGGAGTGACGTAGAGGGGAGGAGCTATATGCAGCTCTGCTGGGTGAATCCTCTTGCATTTCCTGTTGGGGAGGAGTTATATCCCAGAAGTAATGATGACCCGTGGACTGATCACACAACAGAAGAAAGGAATTTATCAGGTAAGCATAAATTATGTTTTTTTAGTTAGGTTTTTATTTTGGGGGGTTGGTTGTGTGGGTGTTGGGTTTTACTTTTGGGGGGTTGTTTGTATTTTTTATTTACAGGTAAAAGAGCTGATTTCTTTGGGGCAATGCCCCGCAAAAGGCCCTTTTAAGGGCTATTTGTAGTTTATTGTAGGCTAGGGTTTTATTTTATTTTGTGGGGGCTTTTTTATTTTCATAGGGCTCTTAGATTAGGTGTAATTAGTTTAAATCTTTGATAATTTATTTTTTATTTTGTGTAACTTAGTGTTTTTTGTTTTTTTTGTAACTTAGTGTTTGTTATTTTTTGTAACTTAGTTGTTAGTTTTTTGTAACTTAGTAATTTTTTCAGTGTAGATTTAAATTATTTGAGTAGGGTTAGGTTTTTAAATATATATTATTTTAATTTAATTTGTAGTTTACTGTAATTTTAGTATAATATTTAGGGTAGATTAATAGTTTAATGCAATTTTAGTATAATAGTTAGGGTAGGTTAATTAGTAGTTTAATATAGTTTAATTTAAGTCTAAAGGTAAGTTTAAATTTATTATAAGATAGGGATGAGTTAATATTTAATGTACAGTTAGCGGGTTGTTAGGTTTAGGGGTTAATAGGTTAATTTAGTTTATGGCGATGTGGGGGGCTGGCGGTTTAGGGGTTAATAACTTTATTTAGTTGCGGTGGACTCCGTGAGCGATGGGATATGGGTTAATAACATAATGTAGGTGGCGGCTGTGTAGGAGGCGGCAGATTAGGGGTTAAGAACATAATGTAGGTGGCAGCGGTGTAGGGGGCGGCAGATTAGGGGTTAAGAACATAATATAGGTGGCGGCGGTGTAGGGGACGGCAGATTAGGGGTTAAGGACATAATGTAGGTGGCGGCGGTGTCCGGATAGTGGCGGGATAGGGGTTAATAGCTTTATTTAGGTGGCGGCGGGGTCCGGGAGCGGCAGGATAGGGGTTAATAACTTTATTTAGTTGCGACGGGGTCCAAGAGCGGCGGGATAGGGGTTAAACAGTTTAGTATAGTGGTGGAGTTTAGTGACAGTATACAAATAATGCTGAGAAAAAGCTGAATAGCAGCAAGATCAATGACTGTTAGTTAACAACAGTCCGCTGCTCATCGCCCCATACTTGGTGCACAGCTTTTTTGTTAAATATGGAGAGCGTATTCAGGTTTGCGGCTGCGTTGTTAGGCGATGTCAGGCGAGCGTATTGGAGCTGTCGAATGCAGCACAGTTAACGGCTTGATAAGTAGGCATCTTAGTCTCCTTGACAAGCCGAGTTATGCGCTTCAGTTTAGCATGCACAATACAGAACGGGAACAGTATGTTTTTGCAGATGCTGAATTGCTCTATTGCTTGAGTGCTTTTGTTAAAGGGACAGTTCACCCAAAAAATGTATCCCCTTTAAATTGTTCCCAATAATTCATTTTACCTGCTGGAGTGTTTTAAATTGTTTACAAGTAGCTCCTTTACCCATAATTTGGCATTTGAAATAGCTAATTTAGCCTGTGGTATCCCATACTGAAAGTTTCTATTCTGGAGTATATTCTATTGAATAGCCTAAGTAAACACAGCCAGCAGAAGAGATTACACTCTCAGTGGGTGGCATGACAGTTAAGTAATAAAATAATAATTTTCCATTGTTTTCTCTAAGTATTAAGCTTTGGTTTTCTAGAGAAATATAAGATAAGTAAGCAAGTCTATGTACACAAAGTGATAACATAATGAGATCTGATATTACCTGAAGCTCAACCCATTGTAATAGGCTCTGGTTTAAAAGCACAAAACCAGGTACTTCATATACACAAATAAACCTGAAAATGAAATTTGTCATATATTTTATACTCTGCAACTGGTATAACAAGTCATTGAAAATACCTTCATATACAAACAATTTACAGTGTACTGTCCCTTTAAGTAGCTTTTAAACTGTGTAAAAAAACAACCTGTAAAACTGTAAAGCTATCAATTTCTATTGCACAAGTTAAAGTGATTGTAAACTTACACTATTATCTCAACAATACTTGTAACAAATAAGTAACGGCTATATTTGGAGTTTGGCGTTAGCCGTGAAAACCAGCGTTAGAGGCTCCTAACGCTGGTTTTAGGCTAACTCCGGTATTTGGAGTCACTCAAAAAAGGGTCTAACGCTCACTTTTCAGCCGCGACTTTTCCATACCGCAGATCCCCTTACGTCAATTGCGCATCCTATCTTTTCAATGGGATCTTTCTAACTCCGGTATTTAGAGTCGTGTCTGAAGTGAGCGTTAGAAATCTAACGACAAAATTCCAGCCGCAGAAAAAAGTCAGTAGTTAAGAGCTTTTTGGGCTAACGCCGGTTCATAAAGCTCTTAACTACTGTACTCTAAAGTACACTAACACCCATAAACTACCTATGTACCCCTAAACCGAGGCCCCCCCCACATCGCCGCCACTCGATTAAATTTTTTTAACCCCTAATCTGCCGACCGCCACCTACGTTATACTTATGTACCCCTAATCTGCTGCCCCTAACACCGCCGACCCCTGTATTATATTTATTAACCCCTAATCTGCCCCCCACAACGTCGCCGCCAGCTACCTACTATAATTAACCCCTAATCTGCCGACCGCAAAGCACCGCCACCTACATTATAGCTATGTACCCCTAATCTGCTGCCCCTAACACCGCCGACCCCTATATTATATTTATTAACCCCTAATCTGCCCCCCTCAACGTCGCCTCCACCTGCCTACACTTATTAACCCCTAATCTGCCGAGCGGACCGCACCACTACTATAATAAAGTTATTAACCCCTAATCCGCCTCACTAACCCTATAATAAATAGTATTAACCCCTAATCTGCCCTCCCTAACATCGCTGACACCTAACTTCAATTATTAACCCCTAATCTGCCGACCGGAGCTCACCGCTATTCTAATAAATGTATTAACCCCTAAAGCTAAGTCTAACCCTAACACTAACACCCCCCTAAGTTAAATATAATTTTAATCTAACGATATTAATTAACTCTTATTAAATAAATTATTCCTATTTAAAGCTAAATACTTACCTGTAAAATAAATCCTAATATAGCTACAATATAAATTATAATTACATTGTAGCTATTTTAGGATTAATATTTATTTTACAGGCAACTTTGTAATTATTTTAACCAGGTACAATCTATTAAATAGAATGCGAGCTCAATCTAATATTCCTACCTTAATTCCGATTGGCTGATAGAATCCTATCAGCCAATCGGAATTCGAGGGACGCCATCTTGGATCTTGGATGACGTCCCTTAAAGGAACCGTCATTCTTCAGTTGGACGTCGCCGGAAGAAGATGGGTCCGAGGTGGAGGTCTTCAGGATGGAGCCGGTCGTCATCGGATGACGATAGAAGATGCCGCTTGGATCAAGATGGTTGCCGGTCCGGATCGCCTCTTCTTCCCGGATAGGATGAAGACTTTGGAGCCTCTTCTGGACCTCTTCAGCCACCGGATGATGGATCGCCAGCCCCCGCTTGGGTTGGATGAAGATTTTGGAGCCAGGACGGATTGGTGATACCTGGTGAGGTGAAGACAAGGTAGGATGATCTTCAGGGGCTTAGTGTTAGGTTTATTTAAGGGGGGTTTGGGTTAGATTAGGGGTATGTGGGTGGTGGGTTGTAATGTTGTAATGTTGGGGGGGGTATTGTATGTTTTTTTTTCCAGGCAAAAGAGCTGAACTTCTTGGGGCATGCCCCGCAAAGGGCCCTGTTCAGGGCTGGTAAGGTAAAAGAGCTTTGAACTTTAGTAATTTAGAATAGGGTAGGGCATTTTTTATTTTGGGGGTCTTTGTTATTTTATTAGGGGGCTTAGAGTAGGTGTAATTAGTTTAAAATTGTTGTAATATTTTTCTTATGTTTGTAAATAATTTTTTTATTTTTTGTAACTTAGTTCTTTTTTATTTTTTGTACTTTAGTTAGTTTATTTCATTGTAGTTATTTGTAGGAATTGTATTTAATTTATTTATTGATAGTGTAGTGTTAGGTTTAATTGTAGGTATTTAATTTAATTAATTTAATGATAGTATAGTGTTAGGTTTAATTCTAACTTAGGTTAGGATTTATTTTACAGGTAATTTTGTAATTATTTTAACTAGGTAACTATTAAATAGTTCTTAACTATTTAATAGCTATTGTACATGGTTAAAATAATTACAAAGTTGCCTGTAAAATAAATATTAATCCTAAAATAGCTACAATGTAATTATAATTTATATTGTAGCTATATTAGGATTTATTTTACAGGTAAGTATTTAGCTTTAAATAGGAATAATTTATTTAATAAGAGATAATTAATTTCGTTAGATGTAAATTATATTTAACTTAGGGGGGTGTTAGTGTTAGGGTTAGACTTAGCTTTAGGGGTTAATACATTTATTAGAATAGCGGTGAGCTCCAGTCGGCAGATTAGGGGTTAATAATTGAAGTTAGGTGTCGGCGATGTTAGGGAGGGCAGATTAGGGGTTAATACTATTTATTATAGGGTTAGTGAGGCGGATTAGGGGTTAATAACTTTATTATAGTAGCGCTCAGGTCCGCTCGGCAGATTAGGGGTTAATAAGTGTAGGCAGGTGGAGGCGACGTTGTGGGGGGCAGATTAGGGGTTAATAAATATAATATAGGGGTCGGCGATGTTAGGGCAGCAGATTAGGGGTACATAGGGATAATGTAAGTAGCGGCGGTTTACGGAGCGGCAGATTAGGGGTTAATAATAATATGCAGGGGTCAGCGATAGCGGGGGGCGGCAGATTAGGGGTTAATAAGTGTAAGGTTAGGGGTGTTTAGACTCGGGGTACATGTTAGAGTGTTAGGTGCAGACGTAGGAAGTGTTTCCGCATAGCAAACAATGGGGCTGCGTTAGGAGCTGAACGCGGCTTTTTTTGCAGGTGTTAGTTTTTTTTTTCAGCTCAAACAGCCCCATTGTTTCCTATGGGGGAATCGTGCACAAGCACGTTTTTGAGGCTGGCCGCTTGCGTAAGCAACTCTGGTATCGAGAGTTGAAGCTGCGTTAAATATGCTCTACACTCCTTTTTTGGAGCCTAACGCAGCCTTTATGTGGACTCTCAATACCAGAGTTATTTTTATGGTGCGGCCAGAAAAAAGCCGGTGTTAGCTTTTCGGGTCGTTACCGACAAAACTCCAAATCTAGCCGTAAATGATCTGCATCTTTCATTGATCAAAATCCTTTTGTTATTCATTCCGCCTGCAATGCATAGTTCTTTGTAAAATGACGTATCATGCTATTGCCAATAGTAACGCACCCCCTTTGGCATCCAGTAAGTTAATAATAACACCCCTGGTTTTGACAGCAAAGGAGGCGTGTTAGGATTGGCTACAGCATGATTCATCATTTTACACAGAAATAGACTATGCATTGTGCGCAGAGTTACGGCAGATTGTATAACAAAAAAGGGTAATTATTTATATAATTTAGTGTCTACAATGATTTTGATCAATGAAAGTGCCCATGATTCTCTTTTTTTATTACACATATTGTTGAGATAATAGTGTAAATTTACAATTACTTTAACACAATTGCAAGGTACAGCTGACATCATTGCTCTGTGAAAGCACACTATGGGGCATATTTATCAAACTCTGTATGGAGCTTGATGCCCCCTTTTTTTTCCGGCGAGCCTGAAGGCTGGCTGGAAACAGAGGTTATGAAGCAGCAGTCTAAAGAATACGATCATGTTGATTGACACCCCCTGCTAACAGCCGATTGGCCACGAATCTGCAGAGGGCGGGATTGCACCAGCAGTTCACAATAACTGCTGGCGCAATGATAAATACGCTGTCGGCATTTATCGATGTCACATGATGCGACAATACCTGCACACCAAGATGGTGACGTCCAGTATAAAGATGCAGAACTTTATCAACTGGCTTCTGTGATGGGTTAAAATAATAGAAAGGCTTTAGGGAGAGCTTCAGGTGCAAGAGGAAAAACAATACTATAGAGAGTAGTTACCATTCTACTGTAGTTGTACCCAAGCATTTTAAAGGGACAGTATACTATAACATTGTTTTTCCCTGTGTGTGTGTTTCCAATTACTTTTTTTTTACCAGCTGCAGAGTATAACATTTATGAGATCTGCTTTTTTAAGGTTTATTTGTGTATATGAATTAGATGATTTCTCTTGTTAAGTGTATCCAGTCCACGGATCATCCATTACTTATGGGATATTCGCCTTCCCAACAGGAAGTTGCAAGAGTCCACCCACAGCAGAGCTGCTATATAGCTCCTCCCCTAACTGCCATAACCAGTCATTCTCTTGCAAGCTCTCAACATAGCTGGAGGTAGTAAGAGGAAAGTGGTGTAAGATAGTTAGTTTTTTCTTCAATCAAAAGTTTATTGTTTTTAAATGGTACCGGAGTGTACTATTTTACCTCAGGCAGCATTTAGAAGAAGAATCTGCCTGCGTGTTTCTATGATCTTAGCAGAAGTAACTAAGATCCACTGCTGTTCTCAAATATGTCTGAAGAGTGAGGTAACTTCAGAGGGGGAATGGCGTGCAGATTATCCTGCTATAAGGTATGTGCAGTTATAAGTTTTTCTAGGGATGGAATTGCTAGAAAATGCTGCTGATACCGGATTAATGTAAGTTAAGCCTAAATACAGTGATTTAATAGCTACTAGTATCAGGCTTACTATCAGAGTTATATACTCTTATAAATTTGCAATATAAAACGTTTGCTGGCATGTTTAATCGTTTTTATATATGCTTTGGTGATAAAACTTTATTGGGGCCTAGTTTTTTTTCCACATGGCTGGCTTAGATTTTGCTTAGAAACAGTTCCTGACTAGGCTTTCCACTGTTGTAATATGAGTGGGAGGGGCCTATTTTCATTTTTTTTGCACAGTTAAAATTACAAAATGAATCATCCAGCTTCCCTCAGCAGTCCAATGAATACCATAGGACATCTCTAAAGGGCTAAAAAGGCTTCCAAAATCGTTTATGGGGAAGGTATAACACAGCACAGCTGTGGCAGTTTGTTGTGTCTGTTAAAAAACGTCTATGTCGTTTTTTTTATCTGTTTTTTGCATTAAGGGGTTAATCATCCATTTGCAAGTGGGTGCAATGCTCTGTTAACTTATTACATATACTGTAAAAATTTCGTTTAATTTACTGTCTTTTTTCACAGTTTTTTCAAATTTTGACAAAATTTGTTTCTCTTAAAGGCACAGTAACGTTTTTTATATTTGCTTGTTAACTTGATTTAAAGTGTTTTCCAAGCTTACTAATCTCATTACTAGTCTGTACAAACATGTCTGACATAGAGGAAACTCCTTGTTCATTATGTTTTTAAGCCATGGTGGAACCCCATCTTAGAATGTGTACCAAATGTACTGATTTCATGTTAAGCAATAAAGATCATTTTTTTTGTTTTTAAAAAATTATCACCAGAGGATTCTGTCGAGGGGGAAGTTATGCAGACTAACTTTCCCCACGTGTCACACCCTTTGACTCCTGCTTCGGGGACTCACGCTCAAATGGCGCCAAGTACATCAAGGGCACCCATAGCGTTTATTTTACCAGAGGATTCTGTCGAGGGGGAAGTTATGCCGACTAACTCTCCCCACGTGTCAGACTCTTTGACTCCCGCTTCAGGGATTCACGCTCAAATGGCGCCAAGTACATCAAGGGCGCCCATAGCGTTTATTTTACAAGACATGGCGAAAGTTATGAATAATACTCTGGCAGCGGTATTAGTCAGACTACCTAAAATTGAAAGAAAGCAAGATAGCTCTGGGGGTAGATACAGAGCGTACAGATGCTTTAAGAACCATGTCTGATACTGCCTCACAATATGCAGAAGCTGAGGGGAGCTTCAGTCTGTGGGTGATATTTTTGACTCAGGGAAGATGATTTAACCTGATTCCGATATTTCTACATTTAAAATTTATGCTTGAGATCCTCCACTTGTTGCTCAGGGAGGTTTTAGCTGCTCTGAATGACTGTGTTACAATCACAGTGCCAGAGAAATTGTGTAGACTGAATAAATACTATGCAGTGCCGGTGTGTACTGATGTTTTTCCAATACCTAAAGAGATTTACAGAAATTATTAATAAGGAATGGGATAGACCAGGTGTGCCGTTCTCTTCCCCTCCTATTTTTAGAAAAATGTTTCTAATAGATGCCACCACACGGGACTTATGGCAGACAGTTCCTAAGGTGGAGAGAAGAGTTTCTACTCTAGCTAAGCGTACCACTACCCCTGGCGAGGACAGTTGTGCTTTTTTAGATCCAATGGATAAAAAATGTTTATTCAACAAGGTTTTATCCTGCAGCCCCTTGCATGCATTGCTCCTGTCACTGCTGCTGCGGCGTTCTGGTTTGAGTCTCTGGATGAGGCTTTACAGGTAGCGACTCCATTGGATGAATATACTTGACAAGCTTAGAGCACTTAAGCTAGCCAATTCCTTTGTTTCTGATGCCTTTGTTCATTTGACTAAACTAACAGCTAAGAATTCTGTTTTTTACTATACTGGCGCGCAGAGCTCTATGGCTTATATCATGGTCAGCTGTCGTGACTTTAATAAATAAGCTACTTAACTTCCCTTCAAGGGGCAGACCCTATTCGGGCCTGGTTTGAAGGAGATTATTGCTTATATCACTGGAGGAAAAGGTCATGCCCTTCCTCAGGACAGGTCCAAATCAGGGCCAAAAAGGTCTAATTTCCGTGCCTTTCGAAACTTCAAGGCAGGTGTGGCATCAACTTCCTCTAAGGCAAAACAAGAGGGAACTTTTGCTCAGTCTAAGACGGTCTGGAGACAACCGGACCTGGAACAAAGATAAGCAGACCAAGGAGCCTGCTGCTGCCTCTAAGACAGCATGAAGGAACGGACCCCTATCCGGTAACGGATCCTATAGGGGGCAGACTTTCATTCTTCGCCCAGGCGTGGGCAAGAGATGCCCAGGAACCCTGGGCATTGGAAATTATATCCCAGAGATATCTTCTGGATTTCAAAGCTTCCCCCCCAAAAAAGGGGAGATTTCGCCTTTCACAATTATCTGCAAACCAGATAAAGAAAGAGACATTCTTGCATTGTGTACGTGACCCATCCAGTTCCAAGAGAGGAACAGGGACAGAGTTTTCCTCAAATCTGTTTGTGGTTCCCAAGGAAAGGGAACCTTAAGACCTATTTTGAATCTAAAGATCTTAAACAAATTCTTTAGAATTCCATCATTTAAGATGGAAACTATTCGTACCATCTTAACTATGATCCAGGAGAGTCAATAGAGGCCTACAATGGATTTGAAGGATGCTTATCCTCACTTTACGATGCATAAAGATCACCATTGTTTTTCAGGTTTGCCTTTCTAGACAGGCATTACCAGTTTGTAGCTCTTTCCTTTGGGTTAACTACAGACCCAAGAATCTTTATGGAGGTTCTGGGGTCGCTTTGGCGGTCCTTAGGCCGCGGGGCATAGAAGTGGCCCCTTATTTAGACGACATCCTGATACAGGCGTCAAACATCCAAATTGCCAAGTCTCATACGGACGTAGTACTGGCATTTCTGAGATCGCATGGGTGGAAAGTGAACAAGGAAAGAGTTCTCTATCCCCAATCTCAAGGGTTTTCTTCTTAGGGACTCTGAAAGATTCTGTAGAAATTAAAATTTACTTGACGGAGTTCAGGTTGTCAAAGTTTCTAAATTTCCGCCGTGTTCTTCATTCCATCCGCGCCCTTCGGTGGCTCGGTACATGAATGTAGCGGCAAGGGTCATAGTACCGTTTGCACGCCTACATTTCAGACCGCTGCAACTATGCATGCTCAGTCAATGGAACGGGGATTATACAGATTTGTCCCCCGGTTAAATCTGGAACAAGAGGCCAGAGATTCTCTTCTCTGGTGGCTATCTCGGGTCCATCTGTCCAAGGGTATGACCTTCCGCAGGTCAGATGGGACAATTGTTACAACAGATGCCAGCCTTTTAGGTTGGGATACAGTCTGGAACTCCCTGAAGGCTCAGGGATAGTGGACTCAGGAGGAGATCCCCCTTCTAATAAATATTCTGGAACTGGGAGCGATATTCCATGCTCTTCAGGCTTGGCCTCAGTTAGCAACTCTGAGGTACATCAGATTTCAGTCGGACAATATCACAACTGTGGCTTACATCAACCATCAAGGGGGAACAGAAGTTCCCTAGCGACGTTAGAAGTCTTAAAATAATTCACTGGACAGAGACTCACTCTTGTCTATCAGCTATCCATATCCCAGGTGTTGAGAACTGGGAGGCGGATTTTCTAAGTCGTCAGACTTTTCATCCGGGGGAGTGGGAATTCCCTCCGGAGGTGTTTGCACAAGATCAAGCAGGAGAGTGCTTTGGTGTTTTTGACAGCGCCTGCGTGGCCATGCAGGACCTGGTATGCAGATCTGGTGGACATATCATCCTTTCCACCATGGTCTCTGCTTCTGAGACAGGACCCTCTACCTCAGGGTCCTTTCAACCATCTAAATTTAACTTTTCTGAGATAGACTGCCTGGAGACTGAACGCTTGATGTTATCAAAGCATGGCTTCTCCGAGTCAGTCATTGATACCTTAATACAGGCATGTAAATGAAAATTTAACATAGATATGGCATAAATATGTTATTGGCATGAATCCAAGGGTTACTCATGGAGTAAAGTCAGGATTCCCAGGATACTATCTTTTCTCCAAGATGATTTTGAGAAAAGGGTTGTCAGCTAGTTCCTTAAAAGGACAGATTTCTACTCTGTCTATTCTTTTGCACAAGCATCTGGCAGATACTCCAGACGTTCAGGCATTTTGTCAGGCTCTGGTTAGATCCAAGCCTGTGTTTAAACCTGTTGCTCCGCCATGGAGCTTAAACCTGATTATTAAGGTTCTTCAAGGAGTTCCGTTTGAACCTCTTCATTCCATAGATATCAAACTTTTTATCTTGGAAAGTTCCTTTTTGGTAGCTATTTCCTCGACTTGTAGAGTCTCTGAGTTATCTGCTTTACAATGTGATTCTCCTTATCTGGTCCTCCGTACGGATAAGGTAATCCTGCGTATCAAACCTGGGTTTTTTACCTAAGGTGGTATCTAACAAGACTATCACTCAAGAGAGTGTTGTTCCATTCTTGCATCCTAATCCTTCTTCAAAGAAGGAACGTCTATTACACAATTGGAACGAGTTTCGTGCTTTAAAGTTTTTGCTTACAAGCTACTTCAGATTTTCATCAAACATTTACTTTGTTTGTTGTCTACTCTGGACAGAGGAGAGGTCAAAAGACTTCAGCTACCTCTCTTTCTTTTTGGTTAAAAAGCATAATTCGTTTAGCTTATGAGACTGCTGGACAGCAGCCTCCTGAAGGGATTACAGCTCATTCTACTAGAGCTGTGGCTTTCACTTGGACCTTTTTAAAATGAGGCTTCTGTTGAACAGATTTACAAGACGGCATCTTGGTCTGCGCTTCATACTTTGCTTCTTCGGAGGCTATTTTTGGGAGAGAGGGTTTTTTTCGTGCAGTGATACCTTGCGTTTAAGTACCTTCCTTGTCCCTCCCTTCATCCGTGTACTTTAGCTTTGGTATTGGTATCCCATAAGTAATGGATGATCCGTGGACTGGATACACTTAACAAGAGAAAACATAATTTATGCTTACCTGATAAATTTATTTCTCTTGTAGTGTATCCAGTCCACGGCCTGCCCTGTCATTTTAAGGCAGGTAATTTTTTCATTTAAACTACAGTCACCACTGCACCTTATGGTTTTTCCTTTCTCTGCATGTTTTCGGTCGAATGACTGGTTATGGCAGTTAGGGGAGGAGCTATATAGCAGCTCTGCTGTGGGTGGACTCTTGCAACTTCCTGTTGGGAAGGAGAATATCCCATAAGTAATGGATGATCCGTGGACTGGATACACTACAAGAGAAATAAATTTATCAGGTAAGCATAAATTATGTTTTCTCTTGTTAAGTGTATCCAGTCCACGGATCATCCATTACTTATGGGATACCAATACCAAAGCTAAAGTACACGGATGAAGGGAGGGACAAGGAAGGTACTTAAACGCAAGGTATCACTGCACGAAAAAAAACCCTCTCTCCCAAAAATAGCATAAATTATGTTTTTGTGTTTTGAAGCCACAACCTAATAAAATGGGTTGAAGGGACATAAAACAAACATTTTTTCTTTCATGATTCAGATAGAGTATGCAATTTTAAACAACTTTCTAATTTACTTCTATTGTCTAATTTGCTTCAATTTCTTGATATTCTTTGCCGAAAAGCATATCTAGATAGGCTCACTAGCTGCTGATTGGGTGCTGCACATAGATGCCTCGTGTGATTGGCTTACACATGTGCATTGCTATTTCTTCGACAAAGTATATCTAAAGAATGAAGCAAATTAGATAATAGAAGTAAATTGGAATGTTGTTTAAAATTGTATTCTCTACCTGAAGCATGCAAGAAAAAAATTGGGTTTAGTGTCCCTTTAAGCTTGTTGAAGGTATAATCAGATCTCATTACTTTATCACATTGTGTACATATACCTGCTTCTTTATTGTATATCTGTCTATAAACCAATCACCAATACTTGAAGAGAACAATGGAAAATTAACATTGTATTACCTTATCTCTTCTATAACCCACTGGGAGTGTAATTTGTTCTACTGGCTGTGTTAGCACAACTTGGCCTCAAGGCCAAACAATTTCAGGATGGGTGGGGATACCACAGGCTAAATAAACTATTTCAAATGCCAGTATAAGGGTAATGGAAATACGTGTAAACAATTTAATACACTCCAGCAGTAAAGTGGATAATTGGGAACAAATTAAAAGGGAATTTTTTTTTGTAAACTGTCCCTTTAATGTCCCTTTACTCCTTGCCCCTTCCATATAATTATGTTTCTAAGCTTCCCTAACACACCCACAACTCACACAATCTGTGCAACCACTTACCAATTAACCATTTCACTTTTCCTTTAAATGCCTTTTGCCCTGTGCTCTTTGGAATGTGTGCAAGAAACATCCATCATTAATGTCTCAATTCTTTTAACCTTCTTACAGTCGCTGGAACCTGGCTATCAGTCCTTTACTCATTTGCTACAGCTGTGCAGTCCTTTGATACACTTCTTTTTATCTAAGTCCCCCAGGCCTATTAACATAAAGGGAGTCAGTGTTAACATTTTACTTTCACCATACATTGAAGTGCATCCCCCCCATTCCCTCCCTCTCTCCTTCAGCTCATTTGCAGTTCATGCTGTAATCTTTTCTCTCTCTCTCTCTCTCTCTCTCTCTCTCTCTCTCTCTCTCTCTGCATGCTGCTGCAACTATCACATAAGACCATGCAACTGTTCTGCGACCACTTTGCTGCCTGGCTTCCTCACTTTCTCTCCCCCAACTTTACATCTCTCACACTTGGAGACTTCAGCAGGCCTGTGACTACTGCTGCTTCCAAACTTTTGGCCTTTGCTAGTGTATATCTTCTCCAACTCACTGTGTTGGCAGTTCCATCAACCTTGTCCTCACCCATGTCTACTGTATGTCCCTGTTCTCCAATGCTCAGTTCCCTCTGTCTTACCATGATGAAAACTCACTTTTCTACCCATATCTGCAGGAACATCCTAGCCATAGGCCCTCACAAATTTTTACAAGATTCTCTCAAACGTATTCACACTTATATCTGCATTAGCCTTACCACTCCAAATTGACTCACAACCTCTAACAAAGATCTTGCACTGCAGAGTGTCTCTGGAGGAAATCACACACTCTTGCAGACTTTGTAGACTCCAGATTTATGCTACGTTCATACTACACTACTTTCACCTTATGTAAGCAAACATACTTCTCTTCACTTATTGCCTCCATATCCTAAAATCCAAATGCCGAAGATGGCGAGCTGCATTCGCCTATTTTTGAAGCTGGATTTCTTTGCCATTCGGATCGTCGCATATGTCAGAAATGTACATCCCTGTTTAGAACAGCCCTTTAATACACAGCACCCAATGTTAATATGATATCAGCATTTTAATCATTTCCAAGCAGTTGAGTTTAAACAAGTTGAGGCACTTAAGGGACAGTCTAGTATGAATTAAACTTTCATTATTCAAATAGGACTTTTAATTTTATTCAACTTTCCAATTTACTTTTATCATCAAATTTGCTTTTTTCTCTTGGTATTCTTTTTTTTTTTTTTTAAATATATTTTTTATTGAAGTCATAAACAGATACAACCAAGGTTATGCCCCAAAGCAATTACAGAAAAGTGCAATTACAATATTATTGGATAAGTGTTACAAACAAAACCCCACATTAAGGGTATAATAAATCCAAACATCACACGTAATGTTATAGAATTTGGGCGATTAAGAATAAGAGAAATAACAATAAAACCAAAATATAGTCCTCCCTAGGCCATATAGGAGGTAAATTAAAGTGTCCACTCAGAAACAATTAGGGCCAAGGGAGGGATTAGCCTTATAGAGTAAAGGGGGGGAGGGATGCAGCGGGCAAGAGCCGCTCGATATGTAATAAGGGGGGGGGGGGGGAGGATGGAGGGCGGAGCCAGTTTTGACGTCAATCTTAAACTACCTGGAACATAAATACAACCAAGCTTAAACATAGTATAATTAGATCACAGATTTTCTGTGATAACCTGGACTGCTAAGCTATAATCCAAAGGTACTAGGTGCACATAATTATAAAGCATTAGTAGGCCACATAGTCCTGCAAAATATTATCTCGTGCAATGGTATTCATATAGAAGGAAGTACTCACTGTAGTGGCGGGAGAATTTACACTGAAATGTGTAATGGTGCATTCTGCAATCATGAAACTATACATTGCTTCCAATCTGACTACTATTGTAAACGCTTGGGACTGGTAACACATAAAGGAGAAAGAGACAACATAAGTCCCTGTCCTAGGCATAACTGAAAGCATTATTGGGGAGTGCAGCCAGAGATCATATTAGTAAAGGCGGCGTGTCTATGTGCTATATTTAGGGTTAGCGTTGGAAGCCTTAAAATATGGAATACTAGCCTCAGATTGAGAGCATATATACAGTACATACATAGGTTTCTTCTATACTGCTAGTGAACAGTTGGACAAAAAATCTATACAACTACACATGTGGTGATTTGCCAGTATAGAAATACAAGGTAGACCCCTACAGCACCCCAGCATGCTTGTAAGAACGTAATTTTGCATCTGGGATGCAATCTCAGAGAAGAGAACCTATAACTGGAGAATTATGTAACCCTCAAAAGTGCAAACCTATAAGGAGCTAGAGTGAGCATCAAATATATAATAATAGTTAGGGGATGTTGTAGCATGTTTTGCCTATATAAAATTATGTGGTAACTACTAGCTTACTAACATATAACCCTCAGTGGATCTATATATTTCTCAAGACGTAGGGTGGCCATTTGAGAAGTGGGTAGCAATATACTAATGATTCCTAGATGGATAATCATATGCAGACAACCATTGAAAACCGTATATGTGTCTTAAGGGTATATGAAGTAAATAAACAGACAGAAAATATTAGAATAAACTGTGAGAACGATGCAACACAATGTTATATAATGTCCTGGAAATAATGAGGGCTAAAAAAAAAGAAGAAGCTTGTCAACAAGAGAAGTGTATCCAGCCTCTACTGCAATCATCTAACTTGCTGCTATGAGCCAGAATAAGCTCTCTGCTGGATACATCCACTGTGCGGACTGCAGGGCCAAAGCGATCACTCTAGCCACCCGGGTCAAAAGGGTCCAGAAGTGCTGCGGCAAAAAGTACAATATCTCTCCTGCACAGTTCAAATAGTGACCCAAGCAGCCCGTCTGTCTCTGTTGAGGCAATCCGGTCATGACTCGGCAAAAAAAAAGCAAGCAGGCAGATCGCAATCGCAAACTGCACAACTGTATCTCCACGCAGACTCCGGTTCACTAAATGGCTCTGTGGAGGCTCCTCTCTTATGCTCACCTGCAGAGTCGCAGCCAGGATGGCTGCAGTCTGGCGACAACAAAAACAATCTTCGGCTCCGGGCTTCAAGAGGTATGGATACCTGTTTGGTATCTACAGGGAGCTCTCCATTTACAAATGGGTAGATAGGACTCTGTTTGGAGGCGTCTGCTGCATCTCTCTGAGCTGGGCAATTGCTGGACAGGGAGTGACCCGTAATGATACTAGGTGTCACAGTGATGTCAAATATAGAGTCCGGTAGCCATTCCTTTTGCTGGCAGGATCGATCTCTATAAGTCGATGTATCGGCACTTTCCACCCGGTCCTGTACCAGAAGTTCACACTGTGTTACAGAAGCTCTTAGGTAGGATGATATGTCAGTGAACCCAATAGACATCTGAGAACTCAAGTCTTGCAGAGCAGCGTAAATGTCCAACCAGGTTTCCTTATTTTTTGGCGCCATGCCTGAAGTAGGCCGCAAGAGCCTAGTCGTCTCCCAGCCGGTATGAGTGATCAGTTAGGGCGGCTACCGTAGCAATAATTCACCGGGGTCTGCCGATGAAGTAACAAGTATCCTGCAGGAGTTAGAATAGTTTCTGGGCCAAATCTCTTAGGGTTTAGTGCCAGTTTACCACATAATTAAATAAATTGCAGCAGGAGCTCTCACAAACACGTCTCTCATGTTCAGTTGCTGGCTCCGCCCCCCTTCTCTTGGTATTCTTAAATTAAACTAAACATTAGATTGTCAGTTCCCACGGGAATAGGGCCCTCGATTCCTCCTGTATGTGTTTGTAAATTCTGTCCTGTCTCTTAGGTTATTTTTTAGGTTAGGGCTTTGGGCTGCAATAGAGGTAAATGCCCTTTTAAGGGAGCAATGCCCATCCAACTGCCCTTTTCAGGGCAATGGGGAGCTTAGTTTTTTTTTTAGTTAGGCTTTTATTTGGGGGGTTGGTTGTGTGGGTGGTGGGTTTTACTGTTGGGGGGTTGTTTGTTTGTTTTTTACAGTAAAAGAGCTGATTTCTTTGGGGCAATGCCCCGCAAAAGGCCCTTTGGTAGTTTAGTTTAAGTTAGGGTTTTTTTTTTTTTTGGGTGGGCTTTTTTTATTTTGATAGGGCTATTAGATTAGGTGTAATTAGTTTAAAGATTTTGTAATTTGTTTTTTATTTTCTGTAATGTAGTGTTTGTTTGTTTTTTGGTAATTTAGCTAATTTTATTTAATTGAATTTAATGTAGGGAATTTATTTAATTGTAGTGTAGTGTTAGGTGTTTTTGTAACTTAGGTTAGGTTTTAGTTTGCAGGCAAGTTTGTATTTATTTTAACTAGGTAGTTATTAAATAGTTAATTATTATTTAGTAACTATTCTACCTAGTTAAAATAAATACAAACTTGCCTGTAAAATAAAAATAAACCCTAAGCTAGCTACAATGTAACTATTAGTTATATTGTAGCTAGCTTAGGGTTTATTTTATAGGTAAGTATTTAGTTTTAAATAGGAATAATTTAGGTAATGATAGGAATTTGTATTGAGATTTATTTAAATTATATTTAAGTTAGGGGGTGTTAGGGTAGGGTTAGACTTAGGTTTAAAAGGTTAATAAATTTAGAATAGTGGAGGCGACTTTGGGATGGCAGATTAGGGGTTAATAAGTATACATGTAGGTGGTGGCGATGTTGGGGACAGCAAATTAGAAGTTAATAATATTTAACTAGTGTTTGCGAGGCGGGAGTGCGGCGGTTTAGGGGTTTAGGGGTTGATTATGTTTATTATAGTGGCGGCGATGTCTGGAGCGGCAGATTAGGGGTTAATAATTTTATTTTAGTGTTTGCGATGGGGGAGGGCCTCGGTTTAGGGGTTAATAGGTAGTTTATGGGTTTTAGTGTAATTTTTAGCACTTTAGTTATGAGTTTTATGCTACAGCTTTGTACTACTGACTTTAAAATGCATTAGGAATGCATTAGGACAACTACTGACTTTAAAATGCATTAGGAGTCTTGTCGGGTATAGCTGTACCGCTCACTTTTTTGGCCTCCCAGGAGAAACTATACCTGCAAGACTTGTAATAGCAGCGGGCGTAAAAAAGCAGCGTTAGAACCTTTTAACGCTGCTTTTTAACCTTAACGCACAACTCGTAATCTAGCCGTATATTACTATAACTGTGTTGGTTATGCAAAACTGGGGAATGGGTAATAAAGGGATTATCTATCTTTTAAAACAATAACAATTCTATGGTAGACTGTCCCTTTAATATAGATAATTAAAGGGAATATAAAAGTAAAAAAGAAAAAAAAAAAAGTAATTCTCAGCAAAGAGCAATATGAAAGTGAGCAGCCCTTTTTATTTATTTTCTTTCTTATGGGACCAAATCTGAGCTGCAGGAAGTTTGTATCATTTTGTCATCCAACTAACCCTATTATGGGTATAGGAAAGATCTCAGATTATCTACCATGAATTTTAAGACCATGTACTTTGTATTGTTAATTCTGGACTCTGTTACTTTATTGCAGAGATTTTCGGAAGGTAATTGATCTTTCATTTAATGGAGTATTTAGTGTCTCACAGTAGGTGACAAAGCTTCTGTCCACTGCAGCTGTAGCAAGGATGAATAGCCAGGTATTTCTATACTGAGTGTGAGGTTCATTATGATACAGATGATTATGTTACTGCATGAGCCAGTTGTGCATAAAAGAGGAAAGCTCCAAGGTCATATTTATGTAGATAAATGCAAAAATTGTGTGCTCTTGTGTCCCAGTAATAAGGTTACCCATTGTGCTACTGGGATGAGGTAGAATATATTATTTGCACCTCTTTCCTCTCTTTATAAACCTGCTGTGTGTTGGTTACTGTGCTAGATCTAGCACTCTTTTTTACAATATTTTCTAAACAGAAGATCAGAGTTGAGAAGGTCTAGGACATATGCTGCCAGTGTCATTTCGTGCATTGAAGCAGCACGGCCTACAGATGCAAGGAGAACAAAAGCCAAAAGACTCTCAGAGTTCATTTAACTTATCTGGCGGTTGACTGCTATTTCTGGAACCATACGGTTTTTGTGTTACTGAGCCAGAGGGCCCTTGTGCTTAGCATACACTTGTTATTCAGCTGGAAAGTGATTTTTTTTGCTTAGCAGATTGCTGGATGGGTCTGTAGACAAAACACGTGAGGGGCTGCTAGATTTGAGAATTATCCACCCAGCACTAGAGGGCAGCAGTATATTTACCTTTAGTTGTATTTTGGTTTGGGGTTTGTAGGAGCGTGTTTAGATGCAAATAGAAATACAGGAAACTAACTGATCCCCCCCCCCCAAAAAAAAAAAAAAAAAAAATAGTAAAGAAAATAAAACAACATTGCATTATACATACATAAGCTTTTGCTGTAAAATATTTTATAATATTTGTGACATTTGGGCGGATCTGATTCCTGAAGATGGGCTGCCGCAAGTCGCATTTGGCTATTTTCGGAATTCCTGAAGATGGCTGCCGCAAGTCGCATTTGGCTATTTTCGGAATTCCTGAAGATGGCTGCCGCAAGTCGCATTTGGCTATTTTCGGAGCTGGATATCTTATTGTGAAAGTGCAACAGACTAAGATCTGTGCAAATAGCTGATTGCGGCTTGTGGATCTGCCAGAATGACATCATTTTTGAGTCCGGCAATATAATTGTCCTAAAGATGTGGACTGTTTTAAAGGACATAAAAATAAAAAAATAAAATGTTAATTATTCAGATAGGGCATGTAAATGTAACAATTTACTTTTATCAATTGTAATCCATTCTCCTGGTATGCTTTAGTGAAGACTGAGAATACCTAGATAGGTTCAGGAGTGTGGGCAGGCAGCAGTGTTTGCAACAAAGAGTGTTATACATTGTTTCAAACACTATTATACATTGTTTCAAACACTATTATACATTGTTTCAAACACTATTATACATTGTTTCAAACACTACTGCCCTCTAGGTCTCAGTAATGTATAACATTGTTAAAAAATATTGTTGGAGACACTGCTGCCTAAATAATACACTCCTAAACCTACCTACATATGCTCTCTTTTTTTTTTTTTTTTTAAAGGACACCTAGAAAACAAAGTAAACGTTATAATAGAGAAAATTGTAATGCTGTTTAACCCCTTAACAACAGCCCTTTTGCTTTTTAGGAGTTAAATAGTGTGGGTCTTGCCCACAGTGACGAGAGCGTGCTATTGCCGAATGCCTCAGGGAGCGAGACATACAATAATAGCACAACCTCGAAACTGTCAGCAAGATTTGCGCTATTACTGGGCTCTAAACCCTTTAGGAATTATTATGTACAGGGTATGTATGTCATTGTAAGGGATTAACAGTGCGTGCTTTATCTAAATCATTCTATAAACACTTATCGGTATTGCACTCCGTGAGATCCTCCTATAGCCGTGTGGTTCAGTGATCTATACTCTATGGGGTATATTTATGAAAGTCTGAGGGGACATGATCCGATGTAGCGTATCAAGTCCACTGCACATCGATAAATGCCGACATCATAAGCTGTCAACATTTATCATTGCACAAGCAGTTCCCCAAAACTGCTTGTGCAATACCGCCCCCTGTAGATTCGCTGCCAATCTGCCGCTAGCAGGAAGTGTGTCAATCAACCCGATCGGGTTGATTTCTGTCTGCGGCCTCAAAGGCCGCTGCTTCATAACTTCTGTTTCCGGCGAGCCTTCACGCTCCATACGGAGCTTGATAAATATGCCCCACACTCGCATTTAATTAGTGGCCAACAATATGTCTTTAAATTGATACTAAACATTCACAATATGTAAAATTGGTAACATCAACTGCATGCATTTCTGAAATGGTAACACAAACCAAATAATTGCCAAAACAAAATTTACATTTTTAATTTACATCACATTAACATTCACCTTACCACAGTTTTGATGGTTTAAATGACCATGCAACATGCTTTACAGTGATTGCTTATATTTGTTTGTGTCAATTCTTAACGGGATAGAAGGGTCAAAAATGTAATGCGCCTAAGTGCATTTCAATTTGAAAGAGAAGCATTTTTGCAATATACTTCCTTTGGCAAAAAAATGCTTCTAATAAAAGTTAATACTGTTTTTCTGAAGCATACACACATATCCTTTGAGGGCCTGTGAACCACAATTTAAACACCATACCTGCTCAGAGAGTCAGCAGTGGCTTGTATGACACAAATTACGTCTTCAGAAACAATTACACACCATCACCAGCTTTCTGAGTACTGCAGCATGGGCCCTCACTGGATATGTGCATATGCCACTGACAAACAGTAATGCCTTATATCAGAAGCATTTTTGCTAAACTGATTATATTTAAAATTAAATTGCACCTATGCACATTTTAATTTTGACCTTTCTATCCATTTAACTGGCCAGAGTTAAAATTATGTTATATTTTCAACCTAGTAGCAAAACCTTGTGTTAAATGCATGTATAACATTTTTATACAGGTTATGTGCAATGCCTTCTTTAATTGCTATACATATATTACGCACATCAGTTTAAACTTCAATGGCAACTTTGCATTGTGTGTATGTTGCTATAACTTATGTATATGATAAATAGTGCCATGATAGTTTTATAGAAAATATGTATACTATACCATATGTCAGTGGTTCTCAAACTTTTTCAGGCTGTGGCACACTTGGTAATGCAATATTTATGTCACAGCACATCGGTGTTCTTAAAGGGACAGTCTAGGCCAAAATAAACTTTCATGATTCAGATAGAGCATGTAATTTTAAACAATTTTCCAATTTACTTTTATCACCCATTTTGCTTTGTTCTCTTGGTATTCTTAGTTGAAAGCTTAACCTAGGAGGTTCATATGCTAATTTCTTAGACCTTGAAGCCCACCTCTTTTCAGATTGCATTTTAACAGTTTTTCACCACTAGAGGGTGTTAGTTCACGTATTTCATATAGATAACACTGTGCTCGTGCACGTGAAGTTATCTGGGAGCAGGCACTGATTGGCTAGACTTCAAGTCTGTCAAAAGAACTCAAAAAAGGGGCAGTTTGCAGAGGCTTAGATACAAGATAATCACAGAGGTTACAAGTATATGATTATAACTGTGTTGGTTATGCAAAACTAGGAAATGGGTAATAAAGGGATTATCTATCTTTTAACCCTGTCGTGACAGGGTTAAAGTGTCTACATCGGAACACCTGTCCGATGTAGACAAATTGAAACTACGCGATCATGCATACGATCGCGAGATTTCAATTATTGGATCGCATCTGGGGGGCGTCCCTACAACCCTAGGAATGCCCTCCAGACCGCGATCAAGTCCTTGAAGCGCAGAAGGCTTCAGGACAGCCGTTTGTTATGACGTTCTATTCCGTCATAATGGCTTTAAAGCCCAGTGTAAATATGACGGAATAGAACGGCATAACGGCGTTAAAAGGTTAAAACATTAAAAATTCTGGTGTAGACTGTCCCTTTAATGCAGGACTCGTGTAATTAACCGTACATTTTTAGTAAGTTACAGTTTACCCTACTTGGCTTTATTCAACGTTTATTATAGATCACAACATAAATTAAAAAATTGACAGCAATGAATGTTTAGTGCTGAGATTTCTACTGTGGACTCATTTGAAAGTGTCTCACTACATACAAGAAAGTGAGCCTCATGCCCATACACCATTAATATTTTTTCTAAGCTGGTGATAATCTACAAGAAACTAGGAGACAAAGACACCTTACAACAAAAGTTTTAAACATCCCTCCTACTTCCCTCTCTCCCCAGTAGTTCTTTGCCTCGTCAAGAAAAGATGTATAGATAGAAGTTTTCAGGATTTCTTGAAGAATATAGGGATATTATTTCCAGATTTCCCTCAATGGATAGTTCCTGTTAGAGAGAGACATAGGAGAGTACAGACAGTGCAGTGTAAACCTTCTCTATGAGTTGTGGTCACTAGCCTGTCACAGGTGTCACTGGGAAGTTCCATAGGGGCATATTTATCAAGCTCCGTAAGGAGCTTCATGCCCTGTGTTTCTGGTGAGCCTTAAGGCTCGCAGGAATCACAAGTTATGAAGCAGCGGTCTAAAGACCGCTGCTCCATAATCTTTCCGCCAGCTCTGAGTCACCGGACAAAAATCAATATGATCAGGTTGATTGACACTCCCTGCAGGCGGCTGAATGGCCACGAATCTGCAGGGGGGCGGCATTGAACCAGCAGTTCACCGGAACTGCTGGTGCCAATGATAAATGCAGAGAGCGTATGCTGTCAGTACAGGATGGATTCTCTACTGATTCCTAGGACTATAGGGGTAAGAACAGTGGAGGGGGCTGTCAGGTAGGTAAGTACCCATATGTCTCACAGACTATCAGTAGTTATACATGTTGTGTATTATATAGTCTGTCCTAGCAGTATACCACACAGTACAGCTGGAGCACAAGTTTGTGCTGGATTAACACACGGCTAGATTACAAATTGTGCATTAGGGTAAAAAAGCATCAGTTAAGAGGTCCTAACGCTGCTTTTTTACGCCCTCTTTGGCCTTACCCGCAAAACGACTTACGTAAACTTTGTAAAGTCTTTTTTCTATGGGACTTCCATTACTGAGTCTGTCCTGGAAGGCCAAAAAGGTGAGCGGTACAAGCCTACCCTGTCAAGAGTCCTAACGCATTTAAAAGTCAGTAGAGTTTTATGGTACAACGCCGTAGCATAAAACTCATAACTAAAGTGCTAAAAAGTACACTAACACCCATAAACTACCTATTAACCCCTAAACCCGAGGCCCTCCCGCATCACAAACACTATAAAAAATTTTTTAACCCCTAATCTGCCGCTCCGGACACCGCTGCCACCTACATTATATTTATGAACCCCTAATCTGCTGCCCCCAACATCGCCGACACCTACATTATATCTATTAACCCTTAATCTGCCTTCCCCAATGTCGCCGACACCTACATTATATTATTAACCCCTAATCTTCCACTCTGGACACCACCACCTACTTTATAATTTATGAACCCCTAATCTGCTGCCCCCAACATCGCAGATGCCTACATTATATCTATTAACCCCTAATCTGTCTTCCCGAATGTCGCCGACACCTACATTATATTTATGAACCCCTAATCTGCTGCCCCCAACATCGCCGACACCTACATTATATCTATTAATCCCTAATTTGCCTCCCCAATGTCGCCGACACCTACATTATATTATTAACCCCTAATCTGCCGCCCCCAACGTCGCCGACACTATATTAGGGTTTATTTTAATTTTACAGGCAAGTTTGTATTTATTTTAACTAGGTAGAATAGTTATTAAATAGTTATTAACTATTTAATAACTACCTAGCTAAAATAAATACAAAAGTACCTGTAAAATAAAACCTAACCTAAATTACAATAACACCTAACACTACACTATAATTAAATAAAATTAACTAAATTAAATACAATTAAATAAATTACATACAATTTGCTAAATTAAATTAAAGTACAAAAACAAACAACACTAAATTACAGAAAATAATAAACAAATTACAGATCTTTAAACTAATTTTACCTAATCTAATAGCCCTATTAAAATAAAAAAGCCCCCCCAAAATAAAAAACCCTAGCCTAAACTAAACTACCAATAGCCCTTAAAAGGGCCTTTTGTGGGGCATTGCCCCAAAGTAATCAGCTCTTTTACCTGTAAAAAAAAATACAAACAACCCCCCCAACAGTAAAACCCACCACCCACACAACCAACCCCCCAAATAAAATACTATCTAAAAAAACCTAAGCTCCCCCATTGCCCTGAAATGGGCATTTGGATGGGCATTGCCCTTAAAAGGGCAGTTTAGCTCTTTTGCAGCCCAAAGTCCCTAACCTAAAAATAAAACCCACCCAATACACCCTTAAAAAACCTAAAACTAACCCCCTGAAGATCAACTTACGGGGAGAAAGTCTTCATCCAAGTGTTAGGTTTTTTTAAGGGTGTATTGGGTGGGTTTTATTTTTAGGTTAGGGGACTTTGGGCTGCAAAAGAGCTAACTGCCCTTTTAAGGGCAATGCCCATCAAAATGCCATTTTCAGGGCAATGAGGAGCTTAGTTTTTTTAGATAGTATTTATTTGGGGGGTTGGTGTGTAGGTGGTGAGTTTTACTGTTGGGGGGTTGTTTGTATTTTTTTTTTTACAGGTAAAAGAGCTGTTTCCTTTGGGGCAATACCCCGCAAAAGGCCATTTTAAGGGCTATTGGTAGTTTAGTTTAGGCTAGTGTTTTTTATTTTTATTTTGGGGGGGGGGGGCTTTTTTATTTTAATAGGGCTATTAGATTAGATTGTATGTAATTTATTTAATTGTATTTAATTTAGTTAATTAATTTAATTATAGTGTAGTGTTAGGTGTTATTGTAACTTAGGTTAGGTTTTATTTTACAGGTACTTTTGTATTTATTTTAGCTAGGTAGTTATTAAATAGTTAATAACTATTTTATAACTATTCTACCTAGTTAAAATAAATACAAACTTGCCTGTAAAATAAAAATAAACCCTAAGCTAGCTACAATGTAACTATTAGTTATATTGTAGCTAGCTTAGGGTTTAATTTATAGGTAAGTATTTAATTTTAAATAGGAATAATTTAGTTAATGATAGGAATATTTATTTAGATGTATTTAAATTATGTTTAAGTTAGGGGGTGTTAGGTTTAGGGTTAGACTTAGGTTTAGGGGTTAATAACTTTAATATAGTGGCGGCGATGTTGGGGGGTGGCAGATTAGGAGTTAATAAATATAATGAAGGTGTCGGCGACATTGGGGAAGGCAGATTAGGGGTTAATAAATATAATGTAGGTGTCGGCAATGTTGGGGGCAGCAGATTGGGGTTAATAAATATAATGTAGGTGGCGGCGGGTGTCCGGAGCGGCAGATTAGGGGTTAATAAATATAATGTAGGTGTCTGTGATGTCGGGAGCGGCAGATTAGGGGTTAATAAGTGTAAGATTAGTGTGTTTAGACTCAGGGTTCATGTTAGGGTGTTAGGTAGAGACATAACTTTTATTTCCCAATAGGAATCAATGGGGCTACGTTAAGGAGTTTTAACGCTGCTTTTTTGCAGGTGTTAGACTTTTTTTTCAGCCGGCTCTCCCTATTGATTCCTATGGGAAAATTGTGCATGAGCACGTACGACCAGCTCACCGCTGACTTAAGCAGCGCTAGTATTGGAGTGCGGTAATGAGCAAAATTTTGCTCAACGCTCACTTCTTGCCTTTTAACAACGGGTTTCTGAAAACTCGTAATACCAGCGCTGCATGTAAGTGAGCGGTGAGTGAAAACTGCTTGTTAGCACCGCACAGCCTCTAACGCAAAACTTGTAATCTAGGTGATAATGTGCAGAGGTTGTACTCAGGGTGGTCTGTTTTTAAAAAAAACAATATATATATATATATATATATATAATATATATATATATATAAGAAAACAAAATATAATTTTCCCCTCTCTCTCCCTCTGGAGCCCAATCTATAGATCCTGCCATATTCCAAGTAGGACTAAGGTCTGTATTTCTGAAAGGAAATATAATAATGTCCTGTTCTTCCTTAGAGAGTGATTTAATAAAAATGACAATTTTCCAAAAAAAAAAACACACTCGTGGATCTATGTTTGGTATTAGTGTCTCTGTTTGATAATACATTGCTTTTTGATAAAACTAATTTTCCATCTTAATATGGGAAGAGTCCACAGCTGCATTCCTTACTTGTGAACCTGGCCGCCAAGAGAGGCAAAGACACCCCAACCAAAGGCTTAAATACCTCCCCACTCCCCTCATCCCCCAGTCATTCTTTGCGTTTCGTCATAGGAGGTTGGCAGAGAAGTGTCGGAAGATTCGGAGTAGTCTCTTTTGGAGGGTAGTACTCTTCGAGATGGGGACTGGAGTTTTAAGTAGTCCTGTCAGCCTCTCAGTGAGAGCATGGATGAAAGTTAGAGTCCGGAGATGCAGGGAGAGTCTTTCTGCAAAACCATCCTGACTCATATTAACAGCTCCATAGGCAATCAGCGTTGACGAATTTCGCTGCCTGCTTTCTTCACTCAACTCATAAGTTAGAATACTGGATCAATACGGTCCTAAAGATATCTCCTTTTACTTTTTCCAAACACAACATAGTCCTCCTCTCCTCCTATAATATAGACTTGCCCCAATAGTAAACGTATTAAGTATTTTATATTGTGCATAAGAAGCCTTATTTTCCACAAGTGGAAAGATAAGGCAATACCTAAATTTACAGAAATAACATAAATTATGCTTACCTGATAATTTAATTTCCATCTGTATGGGAAGAGTCCACAAATGCTTTCCTTACATGTGGCAATACTGAACCTGGCCACCAGGAGGAGGCAAAAACACCCCAGCCAAAGGCTTAAAAACCTCCCCCACTTCCTCATAACCCCAATCATTCTGCCGAGGGAACAGGAACAGTAGGAGAAATATCAGTAGGAAAAAGGTGCCAGAAGAAAAAATGTCAAATTTAGAGCCGCCCATCGGAGAACATGGGCGGGAGCTGTAGGCTCCTCCCATACAGATGGAAAATGAAATTATCAGGTAAGCATAATTTATGTTTTCCATCTTAATATGGGAAGAGTCCACAGCTGCATTCCTTACTTGTGGGAAACATATACCCAAGCTCTAGAGTACACGGAATGCTAACGGGAGGGAAAAGAGAGAGGCGGACCCTAATCTGAGGCATCATAGCCTGCAAAACCTTTCTCCCGAAGGCTGCTTCAGCAGAATCAAAAACATCAAAACTTGTAAAAATTTGGAAAAAGTCTATAAGGAGAACCAGGTAGCCGCCTTACAAATCTGATCCATAGAGGCCTTATTTTTGAAGGCCCAAGAGGAAACCACTGCTCTCGAAGAATGAGCCGTAATCCTCAGAAGAGGCTTATGTCCAGCTGTTTCTATGCTAAACGGATGACACTCCTCAGACAAAAAGATAAGGAAGTCGAAGAGGCCCTCTGACCCCTACGCTTCCCGGAAAAGAGAACAAACAGAGAAAGAGGTCTAAATTTCTTTGTGGCCTGAAGATAGAACTTCAAGGCACAAACCACATCCAGAAATACGTTATAAATGTTCCTTCGACGAAGAAGGATTAGGACATAAGGAAGGAACCACAATCTCTGATTAATGATGAGAATTGACCCAACCATAGGAAGAAAACCTAAAAAAAAGGTTTTGCAGGCTATGATGCCCTCAGATTAGGGTCCGCCTCTCTCTTTTCCTCCCGTTAGCATTCCGTGTACTCTAGAGCTTGGGTATATGTTTCCCACAGTAAGGAATGCAGCTGTGGACTCTTCCCATATTAAGATGGAAAACATAAAATTATGCTTACCTGATAATTTCATTTCCATCTGTATGGAAGGAGCCCACAGCTCCCGCCCATGTTCTCCGATGGGCGGCCCTAAATTTGACATTTTTTCTTCTGGCACCTTTTTCACCATGATATTTCTCCTACTGTTCCTTGTTCCCTTGGCAGAATGACTGGAGTTATGAGGAAGTGGTGAAGGTTTTTAAGCCTTTGGCTGGGGGTGTCTTTGCCTCCTCCTGGTGGCCAGGTTCAGTATTTCCCACAAGTAAGGAAAGCATTTGTGGACTCTTCCCATAAAGATGGAAATGAAATTATCAAGTAAGCATAATTTATGTTATTTCTGTAAATTTAGGTATTGCCTTATCTTTCCACTTGTGGAAAATAAGACTTCTTATGCACAATATAAAATACTTAATATGTTTACTATTGGACAAGTCTATATTATAGGAGGAGAGGAGGACTATGTTGTGTTTGGAAAAAGTAAAAGGATATATCTTTAGGACCGTATTGATCCAGTATTCTAACTTTAGCCACAGCTGTTTTATCTTAGGGGATTCCCACAGCATATGGATTAAATCAGCTCCTAGTAATTGACATTTAGGGCATTTATTAAAAATCTAAATTGTACCACTTATATCCCTTATGCGGAGTGTAATAGTTCATGTGACAAAAGTTTAAGATGTGATTCTCTCCAGGAAACCGATAATTTGGTTTCATATACCCTATTTTAGAATAGAATAGAATTGTTACTAACTTGAATAGCCCCAACGGGCCCATTTTTTAAATACCTTTGTGTAAATTCCTGGGGTAAATTTAGGGTTCCCCGTGGTAATCTGATAATTAGAAATTGCATAATTAAGACCCATTTTTGCACATATCTTATGCCAGGCTAGCAGTAAATTGTATATTGAGGTTAGATTTTTACTGAAGGAATAGTTTTTAAGATTACAGTAAAGAATGGCTATAGGTGAATATGGGTATAATACATTTTCTTTAAGTTCTAACTGAGAAAAATAGTTTAAATTCCCAAGCCATCTTACAACAAATTTTGCCAAAAGAAATTAAGCTATATAGTTCCAGATCGGAACGTGCCAAACCGCCATGTTCTTTTCCCAAGAATAATCTTTTCAAGGCAATTCTACAGCTTTTCCCTTGCCATATAAAATATGATAGTGATGAATAAAAATGGCGGAGATCTTTTTCTTAAGATTATAGGAATGTTTTGAATTACATAAAGAATACCTAGGGAAATAGATCATTTTAAAGATGGCAACCCTGTCCTGATAAGTTTAGCGGCAAATTACGGCAATAGTGCAGATCTTCTTTGACCTTAGAGAGTATTTTTGTAATATTTAAGGTATACCAGGTACACGGATCTCACAAAATGTTAATATCAAGATAGTTAAATGAATGTGTTGCAACTTTTAAATGGTGTAGATACTATAGAGAGATGCTGTTCCTTGAGACAGAAAATTTCTGATTTTGATGTATTTACTTTTTTCAGAAAAAGAACTAAAAATTTAAATCTCTTGTTAAAGTTGCGGAATGTTCCTCGAAACATTAGAAATATAAATTAAAAAACTGTCCACATAGAGGGCAACCTTAATTTCTTTTTTACAAATCTTAAAGGGACATTATACACTCATTTTTTCTTTGCATAAATGTTTTGTAGATGATCTATTTATATAGCCTATAAAGTTTTTTTAAAAAATAAATGTATAGTTTTGCTTATATTTTAATAACATTGCTCTGATTTTCAGACTCCTAACCAAGGCCCCAAAGTTTTATGATGAATACTGTCAGCTACCTTCTCTGGCTTGCTGCTGTTTGTGTAAAGGGTCTTTTCATATGCAAAAGAAGGGGGAGGGGGGAGTGTCTTATTTGCCACTTGCAGTGGCTTTCCAGCTACCTTTTTCAACAGAGCCAAACTGACAGCTTCTAAATAAGTTTTTAAACAGTTTTATTCTGGATTTTTATATCAGTATCTGTGCATGTTATTCTTTATAGTAGTGTCTATTACATGCAGTTATATGAAAATGAGTTGTATACTGTCCCTTTAATACCTTCAATTCCCTGACGGATAGCTATGGCTTAAAGATTCTATGGCTATAATAAATAGGAGAGGTGAAAGCGGACAGAGTTATGTTCTCTGACAGTTGACCATTAATTAACAAAGCTGTTGTTATGTTATGTTGAGGTGTGAATAAATATTCTTTACAAAGTGCAAAAATAAGCTCATGCAAACCAAATCTTTTCAAAGAAAAGAATATGTGATCGTGCTGCACCGAGTCGAAAGCCTTCTCGCATCCAGTGAAACAGCCATGTCCTCATACCTTTTAAATTATGCAGTAGACATAGCTTACTTTGACAGACAGTAATCTATTGTAAGAATTAATTCTCTAATCTTAGCGCAAGCATTTCTGCATTAAGAAAACCACCTGATCGGAATTAATTATTTAGTTTAAAGGGCTCTGGAGTCTGTTGGCAAAAATAGTAGTTAAGATTTTGTAATCAGAATATTATAGGGCTATAGGCCTGTAGGAACTAGGGTTGCCACCTTTTGTCCAGCCGATTCCTGGACATATTTTAAATGGGCGTGGCGGGGTGTGGTTTGGGGGGGGTTGGGCGTGGTTTGGGGGTGTGGCGTTGCATGACCTGAATAAAATATATTTAACATTTTTTGGTGTGCCATTAAAGAATTGATTGTATAGTGATATTGGTGATATTATTTTAATACACATAGGTAAGTAGCAGCATATTTTTCAGCACAGTGCTCAGCACCTCTCCCCCCTAGTGTCTAGTACTAGCTAGTAAGGGAGACAGTCACAGACTCCAGAGAAGACCAGAGCAGTCAGACGTACACAGACTGCCTCACATATAGTGTCACACATACTTTCACACAAATACACTTTCACACACACAAACACTGTCACACACACTGTTACACAACAAACACTGTCACACCCCACAGTTACACACCCACAAACACTGCCACACACAAACACTGTTACACACACAAAAACACACACTGTCACACACAGTCACACAAACACTATCACACACAGTCACACACACAGATTTACACACACAATCAAACACACACAGTTACAACACACACATTGTCACACACTGTCACACAAACACTATCCACACACAGTTACACACAATCACTGTCACACAGTTACACACTCACAAACACTGTCACACCACAAACACTGTTACACACACAGTACACACCTACAAGCACTGTCACACCCACAAGCACATATCTCTTGAAAATTAAAATAAGCAAATCACTTTAAATTGTTTTTAATTAATGTAGAAAGCCTTTTCTTTCAGTAACAAGTTTTAAGCATAAAACAAACCTCCCTTAGTGCAGCAGCTCCCTATCTTTGTTCATTGCCTTCTGTGGACTGAGCAGTCTGCAAGTGTCAGCTCCGCACTGGGGCAGTGAGAAGGGGGAGGTGACAGCAATTTACAGATAATAGGTGCAAATGTGCAGTCCCTGAGAAGCTGGAAAACAGTATTAGGAAGGCTGGGGGTGGGGCTATTTATATTCCCAGCAATAATCTAACCCAGGGACCATAAAATTAAAAATAAATGCCCAGTCCACCACATTTTTTTTGTCTCAGCAGAAAGCTCTATGTTAATGGCTGGAGGGACCCACATCTGCCTCTTTGCCCCCCCCCCCCCCCCCGAAAGGATAAAAGAAACTGCTTCAACAGTATTGATAAACTCTTTACAAATTCCTACCTTAGTTGCAGATCGAATGCCCTGACTTGCTGTCCCTCTGCACTTACAGTGCAAACTAGGCACGTGCACTCTCTTGGCTGCGTGCACACACCTAAGAGGGAACACCCACCTCCTCCCAGTTCTCAGACTTCAAAACAGTACACAGAGCTAGACAAACAAGACTGCTTGCTGCTGACACACGGCACAATTCTCCTCCCCATTCCTCCACGGTCCCAAACCCCCCCCCCCCCCCCTGCTAGTTTACCCGGCCAGCAGTTAGAATTTTCAGAGTAACCCTTTAAAAAATGTATATTTACTCTGGCCGGACAGATAGCTCAGCATGCTAAGGCACTGTGGCTGAGCTCTGTAGCAACCCAAGTGTTCGATCCCCGGCGAGGTCCACTCAGCCTTTCATCCTTTCGAGGTCGATAAAATGAGCAGCGCCTTGAGACCCTAACGGGTGATTAACTGCGCTTTACAAGTACCCAATACATACATACATACATACTCTGCTGTGCTGAGTGCTGTGCAGCGGTCGTTGGGTCCAGGACAGCTGCTGGGACTTGAGCAGTTATTTCCGGATCCGGGACATACCACTTCATTCCGGGGCTGTCCCGGGTGATACCGGGGCGGGTGGCAACCCTAGTAGGAACACATTTGAAGAGGATTTTTACCTTTCTTTAAGAGGTTCAGGATCCAGAGAAGGCGTCCGAACATGGTGATTTATTTCTAAAGTAATGATTAAAAAGGTTTTTAAGATATGGGATAATATTAAGTTTCAACATTTTATAGAGTTCATGGGAAGTTAATTTGGTCCCGTGGTTTTATGTAAAGATATAGAGTCTATACAATTTGCAATTTCTTTATCGGTAATAGGAGCATTGATCAACGGTAGTAAATGTTCTGGGCAACTCTGGTTGAGATACTCTTGAGATAAGTTTTTTCTTCATATTGATCATAAAAGAAGTAACATCACCGGTCAAGACTGCCTTGGCAGTCTGCCAGAACAACTTAGGATTATCTATGTGTGCTTGATTGACTTCAATAATCCTCCCATTTTTTGACAAGATCATTTCTGAATTTAAGATCAATAAACAAATAAGTTGGAAAATGAAAACGACGAGAAAAAGAGAAAAAAGAAATTTCCAGTATAATAGGTGCATGATCCAAAAGACAAAAGAGAGAGATCAGTGTATTAACTCCTGTGTTTATTAGGCTATTACTAATAAGAAACATATATATCCTTGAGAGAGAACCATATTTTGTTGACATACATGTACAATTTTTGATATCAGGATTCTGTTCCCTCCAGGCATCTCTAATCCCCAGGTTACAAAAAGTTTTCTAATTTGTTTATTCTCTTGTTTATCTCTATTGGTCTTAGAACAATTTTTACCCTGTCCAGGGCCGTCTTTAATATTGACTGTACCCTGGCAAAAAAATTCTTGGGCCAACCCCACCCCATGCAATTTCGTTCTCCCCCCCAACATCCCAAAAAACAACTAAATCAATTTATTTTAGGGCAGCCAACAGGAGCAAAGCAAGGTAAAGACTGAGAGGGAAGCATGGAGGTGCAGGACAAACATAAGTTTACTGACTGGAATAGCAGAACTACTATGGGAAGCTGTAAAATCTAAGACAGAGAGAAAACAAAAACTATAAAAATAAACCTTACATTAATGTGTGAAGTATCAGCATGACACTATACATCAGCCACAGCAGCACATGTTGCTTCTTTGCTAGGAACAAGTTCCCTCTCACCTTGCACTAGAGGGGTGTGTGTACACTCACTTATTCTTCCCACTTACACCTTTCTACAAAGCACTGTTCCCCTAACAAACTTCAGTTAGTTGATCTTAGGGCCACAGCAGAAAGAGCAGGGCTAAGGGGACCAGCAGACTGGAAGCTGTCTGCCCAAGGCTGCATGGATACAGTGTGAGACGAGTCACACAGCCTCAAGACTGAAGAGAGCAGTGTAATGCAGCTGCAGATGTTCAAATCTTCACGTGCCTGCTGCTCCAGCTTTCTGCTGCATGCGCCTACAGTCAGCCCTACCCAGAAACAATCCCCACCACCAGAGCAGTCAGTTGGTAACAGTGTTAATCCCAGCAGGACCTTTTTCTGATGCAGTGGGAATGGCTGGATGCCGAGCTAGGGCTTTGCATTCAGTGCTGCACAGTGCACATCTAAAACAGCACATGGCAATAGCTTGGCATGTCACATGACACTGGCACAGTCTTGCACAGTTTTTTCGCAATTAAATATAAGCAGAGAACTTTTGACTATGACAGTATTAGGACTGACTGTGTGTGTTCCCCATGTCACATCAGCAGTCTGGTATGAACCAAAAAAAAAATAATATATTTTTTTAAGACTCTTGGGCCGCTCAACAGAGACTGGGCCCTGGGCAGCTGCCCCTTTTTGCCCTGTGTTAAAGACGGCCCTGACCCTGTCTAACCCTGTCTAAAAGGCTATTGTGGGATCATATTGAAATCTCCTCCTAAAAAAAGGTGACCTTCTACCATTTTTAATATCCTGGTTTGAAGGAGATTCCAAAATAATGGGTTAAAATCATTGGGTGGCATATATATTACATAGAGTGAATAAACAATTTATAGTTTTAATTTTTAATATAACAATTCTCCCATCAGGGTCAATATATAAAATCAATAATCTTGTATTTAAAAAAATTCCAAGCAAAATAGCCACTCCCCTTGTCCTGGCAAGTGAAGGAGAGACAATCGCCTCTCCTACCCAGTGGGTCTTTAAGTTTCAATCCTTCTTCTAATGATAAATTAGTTTCCTGAAGGGAAGGCTATATCAGTATGTAATTTCTTTAAATGTCGAAGAATTGGCCTTTCTTTTATTGTGGGAAGTAATACCCCCTATATTCCAAGATGATATAATAAGTTTCCTAGTTTTAATCTATTTCTTAGTTTTCTAAATTCGTGGAATATGCAAAAAAGAGAGAGAGGGGAGAAAAATAAAAAAATAAAAATATTTAAAAAAATTAAAATAAAATGGTTGAGCCCCATTAGACAGGAAAGTCTGAGACAATTATCACAGTTCTCTTAGATTTAAAAAACTGTTCTGTTGCATTATCAAAAAAGTATATTGTATTACCATCAGAGACTTTCAGCTTGGCGGAATAAATAACAGTAGCCCCTAATACCATATTTTAGCATTTAACTACAGATAGGAGAGAGTTCTTTTATTTTAGGGTTTCATAAGAAAAATCTTGAAATATTTTAATCTGAGAATTTTCTATTTGAACAATTTGTTTTTTACGAAAATGTTGAAGAAGTATTTTCTCCTGAAAATGTAGGATTTTAGCAACAACTGGTCTAAGTCATGTTACTCCCATCACTATTAGAAAATATTCTGCCCACTCTGTGCGCTCTTTCCTCCATAATCGGAATAGAAGAAGAAGGAATTTTCCAATAAGGAGGGGAGTGTTACAGAAACAAATTTGATTAAATCTTCATATTCCTTTGATTCAGGAATTCCCAATTAGCCTGATAATGTTCCTTCTACTACAAGTTTCAAGATCTTCTAATTTTGTTTGAAGTTTTAAGGTCATAGTATGATTCTCTGCCAAGTGAGTTTTCTGTAAAACATTAGTGTCTTCGAAATCAGACACTCGTTGTTCTAATTCCTGATACTCGGGTAGAGTATTCTCTAACCATCCTGTCTCAGAGAAGATATCTCCGATTTAAATTCTATTTTAAAGATTCAATAAAGGTGTATAGAGATTCAATAATATATTTTACTAAAAGTTGTCTAACTAAAGGGTCATTGGGTGTGGATAAAGTAGTATCAGAATGTAATTTAACTAAGGACACTGAAGGTTGTTTATTTTTCCTATCTCTTTTAGAGGCCATGATTGGAGATTTTGCTCTAGACTGCAAAGTAGGGGAACGAATTTTCTCCATAAAAATAGTTTAAATAATAAAGAGTAATAAGACCCTTTATAGACACAGTCAGTAAGTGTAGGAAAAGTCAATATTTAGTTTGCTATATATTGGGAAGCAGAACTAGGGTATGCGTCTAAGTTTAATAAGTACTAGTTCTAACAAAGGAGCATAGTAAAAATGTCACATTGTTGTAGAGATATCAAGAAATTACTCAAAACTCTATATAGACTTGTACAGTGTGAAAAAAGTAGTAATGTCACTATAGATGAATTGATATCTTTAGTGGTTGAAAAGTTAAAAAAAAATAGGAGAACTAGAGTAGAAACTTTTATGATGCTGCAAAGATTTTCTAATCTTGTGTATAATGAGCAGCAACAATCAGTGTGACTTTCATACCTAGAGTAGCATACAAAACATGTACAATACTGTAGAGAAATATTTTCAAAATGAAGAGCTCAGATTTACCAATATACAAGAGGAAGTAAACCAAGTAGCTCATAACCAGCATATAGTTAGTGTCTTCACAGGAATTAAGGCCACAGGTGAAAAAAACAAGTATGAAAATGTATGTAGCTCTACAGGAAAAGAACCTATACAGTCCTGCAACAACTTTTCTGTAAGTGAAAAACAGCAGCAAGCAATGTAGCTCTTGGACCACTCTAAGTCACCAAACATGTAAGGGGATCATGGATAGAGTGAGATTTTTTTTAAAAAGGTCATTGCTTGTTTCAGACAAGAAGATATTGTTGCAATCTCTGCCGTGGGAGGTGGGTTGCAGATCTGGGACGTTTGCTTGGGGATGAATCTTTAGATAGGTGAAAGGGTTCTTCTTCCAGGTACTTGGTTCAAGGAAGCATGCATGGTATCTTGATGAGCCCTCTAATGAGTTTAGTTCTAAATTTTCTATTTTGTCATGCAGGTAGTTTGTCTTCCTATTATCCAGGTGTTTATTCAGGTTTGTATTAAACCTATTATAAACCCAATTTCTCATCCATGGAGAATTTGGTTCTGTGAAGTTTCTGGCATCTTTTTTGGATCCTTTACCTTCATGCTTATTTCCGTCTCTGTCTTGGAAGAATTGTTTGTTAGCTATTTTTGTCTGGTAGAAGAGTTTGTAAACCTTAGACTCTATTCTCCAGTATTTGGTGTTTTTCCTCAGCACTTGTGTGGTCTCCTACCTAATTGTGAAAATGATTCCAGGAAGGTGTGGTTCTTTCCTTGCATCCTATCCCAAAATTATTTATGGGGTGATTATGGTAGACCTGCAAGAGGCAGGAGGTTATTTTGCTGATACTAATTCTAATAGGAGTCTTAGAGGTGATACAGTTGTTGCTTTTATGTACTTCAGTTCATTGAACTTGTTCTGTGTCTATTTTCTTTTTTTCTTAAGATTGAGGCATAAGATGAGCTCAATTACAAGATTGTAGCTTGGTGCTGTTTGCATACTTTGCTCTTGAGGAAGTGTTTACCTCGGCAGAGGCAGATTTTGGAAGACGGGTTCTTCATGCGGGTAGTTCCTGGTAAATAGGTGCCTGTCTTTCTATTGTTTTCCCACCCCGTTTCCTTTGTGGACTTCAAAGCTTGGGTTTTAGAACCCACAAGAAAGGATTCTCGTCGAGTACTTGGTGGTGATAGTCCATGAACCCGCCTTTTTCAATGGTGGGTGGCAGTTCTAGTTTGCACCTCTATACCATTTCTTACTTCTTCCTCCTATTCGTAGTCTTGCGAGAGAAAGGGAAGTGGCAGGGATACTTAAAGCTTTTGTTATAGGGTGTCTTTGCCTCTTTCTGGTGGCCAGGAAGTTAATTCCCTCAAGTAAGGAGTCTCTCGGACTATCACTACCAAGAAAGAAAGGAACTTATCAGGTTAGCATAAATTATGTTTTTTCATTATTCTAGGTCAGGCTGTTATGCCACACAACCATAACCAATAGGGTTAACCCAAACAGTCCACGGTACTTGATGATGTAATCATTGTTGTATTGCTGGTGGTCGATTAGTAGAGCTTTAGTTTAGCATTTGCACTGTTATATAGATGAAAACATTTTTTTACTATCAAAATTCGAAGGTGCATCTCTGACACTCTTGCGGCAAACTGTTTGAGAAACACTGGCCTATGTGTACAGTCTGATTAGCCAGCGCTTGGCTATTGATGAAGCACAAAGCCTTTAAAATGTATTGTTTTTTAATTTTACTATCGATCTATCGTTTACGTCGGGTTACAAAGTTTAATGGAACCAGGAATACGGAAGAGTAGCAAGAACCAATAAGAGGAAAATGCATATAGACTTTGGTTATTAATGTATTTATAATCCTCCTGTAAAACGTGCAGTTATATATAAATTTAAAAATACTGTTTTACATTAAATGGCCATAATAGTAAAAAATGACATGCTCTAATTTGCTAGAGCATGTAATTTTAAGACTATCGACCCTACACTACTATCAACCTTGCATTACTGTTTGTTTTCCTCACAACAGGCTTAAACACACAGTAGAAGTGCCACTGGGGATCCGTAGTGTGCTGCTGGCCCCGAGCAGAACCCTCTGCTGATCCAATCAGCAGTGCTCGTTGAACGACTTAAAGGTGTAACTAGCACTGCTGATTGGATCAGTGATAGCTTACACTCGGGACCAACAGTGCTCTGCACATCCTGAGCGGCACTTCTACTGTGTGTTTAACCCCTTTGAGCGGGAGGGGTAAACACACAGTAGTGTAAGGCGATAGTCTTAAAATTACATGTTCCTACAAATTAGAGGATGTCATTTTTCAGCTATTATGGCCTTTTAAGTTTTTTTTTTACTGTGTTTTTGTTTACTTATTGATTTCTCGTTAGTCCTATGATGGACGTTTGATTGTGCACTTAATTTATTAGGTGTAAAGCTCAGTATGTTTAGAGATAGTACATCTAATTCTAAACCTATAAACTACATCTAACAGAGATCTACTTGGAATTAACATTATCTAATCTGAAGCTTTAATGTAATTTCTGCTGCAGTCAATTAATTAAATTATCCCATAAATTTGGCTTGTTTGCACTTATTGAATTGCAACATCCCTCTCCTCCTGATAGTATCAGCCTGGGTAAGTGCAGAAGTGTTACTCTGTTCCATGTCACCCCGAATTGCATGTGGCGTTCTTCGTTCTTTCATCTCTTCCTGGGAACATAATGGAAGCCAGATGTGGGGATCAAACTTGCTTGTCTCTAATGTGGGAGCAAGCAAGGAAGAAAGTGCAGCTAATGAAAGACAGAAGAATACATGGTGCTTGTTAGTGTAGTAGTGTAGCACGTAGCACATTAAATATCTCCATAAATCCCTAACCAGAGAACGCTTGGCATTTGTGATACAAAATTCTCTGCATATTATTCCTGTACTTTTTAAAGTGACCCTGTGAGTGAGGTTTTGTTGCCTAATAAAATATTTGCTAAATAATGTATTTTGTTCCTTGTTGAGGTTGCAGTTTCATGACATTCTGCAAGTGCTTACTATCAAAATTGTATTCATTTTCTTTGCTTCTAACATACATTGCAATGTCCTGCCCTCAAGGGGAACTGTAATAAGGTATATTTAAAGTTTACACACTAGTGCTGTAAGGCCAGAGGACAGCTGTCAATGTCTATTTCCCCATGTGTACATATAATGCTTCTCGTCTCTTCAACTAGCTCATTTTGGATCTTTCCGTGTGGCTACAATATATCTGGGTTCTCTTGCTACATAAAGACTTACGTTGCTATTAAATAACTACTTAATATTATATAATTACATTTAGTAACCTATTAAGGGCTAAATTACGAGTGGGAGCGCAAATTACACTAGAATTAAGATTTTTTGTTGGGTTGTGCTCGTATTATGAGTTGAAAGTAAACTGTTTTCGCTCTCGCACTAACCCAACTAGAGAAAACATGTGATAATAAAATTTTTCGTGCATGTTCACGTATTCCCCCATAAAAGTCAATGGAGAAAAAAGGGGAAAAAAACGACTCACATTCTAACACAATCGCATATTCTCATTAGCGCTAACCCAACATGAAATATATATATTTCACATGCCAATGTTCTTTAAATAACAAAATATGTTCTATTTATTCATAAATAAATATTTCTATATATATCAGATGGTATTTTGGTAAAATATATATCTATACCTATATATTATATATATATATATATATATATATATATATATATTATATATATATATATTTAATATATATGTATACGAAATTATACAGAAATATACATATATAAATTGTGTTATGTGCAGAACATTGGAAATTGAAATATTCACAGTAAATACATAGTTAAAAACCTTTATTAAAATAGAATATTGCAAAAATTATGCTTTTACTTGTTTTCATCTATTTAACGGCAAAGGGCTCCAATGCACTTATATATATATATATATATATATGTGTGTGTGTGTGTGTGTGTGTACGTATGAGTACATATGTATTTATGTGTTTATATGTGTATATCTGTCTGTAAATACATATATGCACATATAAATACATCTGTACACACACATATTTATGTATGTGGTATATATATATATATATATATATATATATATAATACATACATACATACATATACATATTTAGATGTGCATGTATCTCTATGTTAAAGCACTTTGTCTGCTACGTTTATTATTAGCTGGTATTAGTATCAAGCGTAACTATACTTATTGTAAATGTATTTTTGATGTATTTTGTGCAACTTTTTTGTTTTGCGAACAGCCAAAGCTCTGAGGACGGGGTAATTCATTCTAGCGTAAATGGCAATTGTGCACAAGCGGATCGCGTTTACTTTCAACTTGTAATAGCAGCGCAATTTAATCTGCGTACAGCCGATCTTGAAAAACTGATTTCACTTGCTCATAAACGTTTGCGCTCCACTCGTAATCTGGTCCTAATTGTTTAATAGATCAATATTTTCTATTTTAATACACACACACTTGATTTTAAAAGTACAGCTATTTAAACGTGTTAAAAATATAATTTTTGGATAAAAAAAGTTAAAACTCATATAAGGCAAATAATTGTAGCTATGGCTGTGGGTTCTTAGATGTTAGTAAATCGGTGAACTACTACTAGAGAGGGATTGTTTGGCCTAGCAGGGTTTTGTGTTAGCTCACTTCTGGAGTATTGAAGGTTAATGGATAAAGTAATTCTTATGAATCTAGTAGCCAGTGGCATATTTAGCTTTTTGTGCTGACCCAGACAATAAAAAGTCTGCTTCCCCCTTTACTTAAACCACTGGTTTTCAAACCTGTTCTCAGGCCTCCCTAACAGACCACAGACATTTGACCTAGAGCACAGGTGAAATAATCACTGATTAGTAACCATGATTATTTTATCTGCTCTAACCCAAGGTAATCCTGAAAACCTGGCCTGTTGGGAGGCCTGAAGACAGGTTTAATAACCAGTGCCCTAGACCTTAAATATTTGAGCTCATATTTGCCTCATATATTTTCTCAGTATGAAGCCAGGGATACATGAAGGGGTCACGTACCCCCTCAAGACAAGCGGGGATCACTGCTCTGTAATAATGAACTATTTATAAAGAGCATTGGAGTAGAAAGGCTTCAATGTCATAGAACTAACCCATTAAAGGTTGCTGCACTAGATACAAGTCTTGCTGGCCTAGGGCGAAATAAACCACTGTAGTAGCCAATGTCCACCCTATTATCCTTATATCTGTCTGTATAATACATTGTGTGGCAATTCATTTTTCCCCACCCCTCCTTTTATAGTTCTCTTCATCCTTCTCTCTCTCTCCCCTTGTTACCTCTTTTTCATGTGCTCTATCTCCCCCCTCGCTCACTCTTTCTGTCTCTCTTTAATGTACAGTTCTAAGAGAGCCTGTAATTAGTTCCTAAATGGACTGCAATCAATAATATTGGTTTATGGACTGGTCCCCACTCATTTTTAAGAATATAGATATATTATCTGGAAATTCATAGTCATGACATTAAAAGCAAGAACAGAGGCTGGTAAATTAAATGTTCATAATGAACGTTGAGGTGCTTAAAAATCTAGGCCAGAGGCCATTAAACCTCATTATCGTCTAATACTTAGCAGTGCCACTTCTGGCAGGCCCCGGACAACCGTTTTAATTTGATGGGTGTTAAGGGAGAATTAGCGATTAATTGTGATAGCTGAAGTTCTGCTTTTATCTCGCGCTCAGAGAGCTTGGCTCCTGTGCATTAGGACACAAAGGCTGGCGTTGTTGTGGGGCTGTCTCTCTCTCTCTGTCTCTGTAAGGCTGCATCCATGTCATCTTCCAGTGTTAGCAAAAGACAATAAGCTCTCTCTGACCAGCTGAGAAACATTTAGCCCGGCTCTAGTGGAAAACTAAAGTGCGTCTATTACATGCTGCTCGGCATGCTGAAGCTCACCCTCTTCCTTCACTTACATGTAATTAAAACATTTTATTTCAAGTGCTCTGTCACACACCCCTGTTAAAGGGACATTATACATTACTCTAGTAGCTCATTTATAACTCTTCCTAACTGGCCTCAGCTGTGGGAGATTACAGGCTTTTAAATATTGGAAAACCTAGATTACAAGATGGCTTCTGCTATTACCTAATGGAGACTTACATTCTGCACTTGTTTTCTTCAACATATAAACAACTGATTATATGTTTTAATATCCCTGCATTTTATTCCCAGACTAATTTCTGATATGAATACATCATTTGATCTGCTAATTGTTTCTTAATATTGACAAACACGTCCATACAGATACACTCACCAATACATTTTGTAGTCAGTATTTTACTCAAAACTACTACTCCTCTTAATATAAAGTGTGCACTGTTATCCATAAGTATATACGTATGCGTAATCTTTACACGTTCACTATAAAATAGTGTTATGTGATCTGTAGTTCTGTCTAGGGCATTGTTACCCAACTCCTGTCCTCAGGATCTACTGACCAGCCAGATTTACAAGATGTCTGGACCACGGTACAGGTGATATAATCAGCTGCTCATTAAATGCATTTTCTTATGAAAGGTAATTCTAAAAATCAGGCCTGCTAATGACTAATGAGGACTGGAGTTTTGAATCCCTGGTCTAGGGGGATAAAGGCTTTCCATAAGGAACAGAAGTGATATACACTAGATCTTCTTAACCTTTTTTCCAATTACAGATCCCAGTGGATTGCCCAATATGTCTCCATACCCCCTTTGCCAGACTGTTAAATCATTATCATCATTACAAGTCTTATTAAGTAAGAGTTGTGTCTTCAATAGCTTGTTTTTATTTTGCATATGGATAGCTATGAATAGAATAGCTGGAAGAAAAGCTTTTTATCATTTTTATTTATATGAAAACAGCAAATCATAAATACACAAGCTAGATACAGCTCTTGAGATTTTTGCTGTTTTTGTGCAATTAAAACATGGAATCCATGTATGATAATTGTGATAGTTAAAGGGATACTAAACTCAATTTATTTCTTTAATGATTCAGATAGAGCATGCCCTTTTAAGCAACTTTCTAATTCACTCCTATTAAAAAAAATCTTCGTTCTCTTTGCTATCTTTATTTAAAAGCAGGAATGTAAAGCTTAGGAGCCGGCCCATTTTAGGTTCAGCACCCTGGATAGCGCTTACTAATTGGCGGCTACATTTAGCCACCAATAAGCAAGCATAACCCAGGTTCTGAACCAAAAATGGGGTGGCTCCTAAGCTTTACATGCCAGCTTTTTTTTTTAATAAAAATAGCAAGAAAACGAAGAAAAATTGATAATATGAGTAAATAGGAAAGTTGCTTAAAATTACAAGCTCTCTCTGAATCATTAAGAGAAAAAAAATTGGGTTTAGTAATCATTTTAATAATCTAATCTTGCAACAATTTAGTTTTTAAATTATTCAGAGATCCAGTACCATACCCCACCATGACCAATTGGTATGAATACCATCGCACTAGTGCATACATGTGAATGCTGGAATACTTACCAGGTCAGTATTATGAAATTAATTGGTATATTGTAAACATGTCTTATAGTGGACTTTGTATGTTTAAATATAGTGACATATCTATGTAGGTAGTTACTTGGGGCACCCTGAACAACACATTAGTAAATGGTGACTCCTTAAAAAGGACACTGTACCCAAAAATTTTCTTTCATGATTCAGATTGAGCATGAAATTTAAAGGCAACTTTCTAATTTACTCCTATTATCAAATTTTCTTCATTCTCTTGGTATCTTTATTTGAAATGCAAGAATGTAAGTTTTAGATGGCGGCCCATTTTTGGGTGAACAACCTGGGTTGTCTTTGCTGAGTTGGTGGATAAAATCATCCACAATAAAAAAGTGCTGTCCAGAGTACTAAAACCAAAAAAAAGCTTAGATGCCTTCTTTTTCAAATATGAGAGCAAGAGAACGAATGAAAAATTGATAATAGGGAGTAAATTAGAAAGGTGCTAAAATTGCATGCTCTTTCTGAAATTACAAAAGAAAAAATTTGGGTTCAGTGTCCCTTAAGTATTACAGACAACAAAGTTTGCTGCTGAAGGAGAACTGTCTTTTAGCATAAAATACAAGCTGTGAATCCACTGCTATATAAGAGTGGAGAATATTGTGGATCCTGTAAATAACCAATGTCTGAATAAAGTGATTCTAATAAAATATGTTTTTTATATTTCTGTAAATGTATTTTTAATAAAAAGTTGCATCTTTAATATAGCAGCGTAATGGTTAAGTGCATGCTCCAGATAGCTCATAGACCTCTCTAACACTGACGCTAGCATTTCTCAGCTTGCTCTTTTGGGGAAACACATCTGGAGCCATTTTGTCTAAGCAAACTTGACCCTTGTGTAAATAAAGTCCATCAGACTCCTGCCAGCAGATTGGCAATTTCCCTCCCTGTGCTTTTTAAACTCTAATCTTTCCGTCCTTCTCCCTTGTTTGGAAGGAAAGGGATTTGACCTTACACTATGTCAGCATTTCCTGCACTCGGTAGTCCCTCAGTGTATATCTGCAGACAGTGGCAAGATTCCTAACTACAAATGGGACTTTATGGAAGAACCCTGATCACCATATTATGCAGATACTAAGGGTTGTCTTAAAAGTTGGTTTAAAAAAACCCAGACTTCAGCCAACTATACTTCTAAATTTCATAGCATCTTGTATATAAATAAGTCATAGTGATAAAAACATGTAATTAAACTGGAGAGCTCAAAAAAAGCTTGATATAGCTGTCCCTGAGTGGGTGTTCTGGCATTGCACTCCTGACCTTGGCTGTTCATCAAAAGTTCCACTTTAGAATACCGATCCTAGTTGTAGCATCTTTCTATTACATTAGCGGTAAAGTAGTTTTTTTCACAAGTACAAATTAAAGGGACAGTGTACACCAATTTTCAAATAACTGCAAGTAATAGACACAACTATAATAAGAATATGCACAGATACTGGTCCACAAATTCAGCATAAAACCTTTTTAAAAACTTAATTAGAAGCTTCCATATTCTTGCTTTCACAAGCTCACAATAACTAACACTCCCTTTACTTTCATTGACAAGTAGTTAACCCTGGTACTCAAGGGATAATAACATTACTGCTGAAAATTTTAAGCAAAGGGATAAGCTCAGATAAAGTCATTGTGACTGTTCATACATGACTGCATTAACCACCAAAACACTTTTGTTTTTCACATCATTTCAAGATGTTTTACAAAGAACATTGCTTTTGTGCATTGGCTAAACATGCTAAACTTTACAAAGGGGCAGCTGCCCCAAACCATTGCTGTTATAGGTTAAATTATGTTATCACCAAGCAGCAGCACTCCAATGTAGAAGTTTCACAATTGTAGCTTCAGAAACAACAGCAATGGCGTCAGCCCTTAATCATACTATACAAACACAATCCCAAGTCCTCTGATTAAACAGTACATGTCACAGCTAAAATCAAATTGACCCCTTCCATTCAAAATTGTTTAATAAAGTTTCACACTTCGAATTGAGCAAAAGGTGTACAGCTTCCTATTTTTCTGTTATATTATACTAATCATACTGATACCATTTTAGATGGTCTAGATTCATCAAGGCTATTTTTATACCTGTTTTATGGTCCTTCACTATTGGTTGGTCCTGAAATATAAATATTTAACTATTTTAATTGGCTAGTTACATGTAATGTCTCAAAGCACATGAGAACTGATATAAATGTGAGAATACATTAATCACAATCGCAACATCTGGAAAACCATTGTGCAAACAACTTAATGTAATGCCTGTATATGCATTTAATATTTCTATTAGTGTCATATTAATTTACACTAATGTCATTATTCAACCCGGGATTTGGGCGAGATTTGTATGCATAAGCTTGTCATGGCTTTGTGCTAAAGGAGTGTTTGTTTACTTTCAAGATGAAATATGTAGGTAAAGAATAAACACCATTTCTCCAACATTGGTGTGTCCGGTCCACGGCGTCATCCTTACTTGTGGGATATTCTCTTCCCCAACAGGAAATGGCAAAGAGTCCCAGCAAAGCTGGCCATATAGTCCCTCCTAGGCTCCGCCCACCCCAGTCATTCTCTTTGCCGTTGCACAGGCAACATCCCCACGGAGATGGTTAAGAGTTTTTTTGGTGTTTAAATGTAGTTTTTATTCTTCTATCAAGTGTTTGTTATTTTAAAATAGTGCTGGTATGTACTATTTACTCTGAAACAGAAAAGGATGAAGATTTCTGTTTGTAAGAGGAAGATGATTTTAGCAGACAGTAACTAAAATCGATTGCTGTTTCCACACAGGACTGTTGAGATGAAGTAACTTCAGTTGGGGGAAACAGTTAGCAGACTTTTCTGCATAAGGTATGACTAGCCATATTTCTAACAAGACCATGTAATGCTGGAAGGCTGTCATTTCCCCTCATGGGGACCGGTAAGCCATTTTCTTAGTCAAACATAAAAGAATAAAGGGCTTAAAAAAGGGCTTAAAAACTGGTAGACATTTTTATGGGCTAAAACGATTGCTTTATTAGGACATATTATGCAGATTTTAGCTAACAATTGGCATTATAATCTTGGGGAACGTTTAAAAAACGGCAGGCACTGTGTTGGACACCTTTTTTAGTCTGGGGGCCTTTCTAGTTATAGACTGAGCCTCATTTTCGCGCCATTACTGCGCAGTTGTTTTTGGAGAGCAAGGCATGCAGATGCATGTGTGAATATCTAAGAATCACTGAAAAAGCTTATAGAAGGCGTCATTTGGTATCGTATTCCCCCCCTGGGCTTGGTTGGGTCTCAGCAAAGCATATAGCTGGGACTGTATAGGGGTCAAATTTAAAAACGGCTCCGGTTCCGTTATTTTAAGGGTTAAAGCTCTGAAATTTGGTGTGCAATACTTTTAATGCTTTAAGACAATGTGGTGAAATTTTGGTAATTTTTGAACAATTCCTTCATACTTTTTCACATATTCAGTAATAAAGTGTTTTCTGTTTGAAATTTAAAGAGACAGTAATGGTTTTATTTTAAAACGTTTTTTGTGCTTTGTTGACAATTTTAAGCCTGTTTAACATGTCTGTACCTTCATATAAGCTATGTTCTATATGTATGAAAGCCAATGTGTCTCCTCATTAAATTTATGTGATAATTGTGCCATAGTGTCCAAACAAAGTAAGGACAGTAATGCCACAGATAATGATATTGCCCAAGATGATTTCCTCAAATGAGGGAGTAAACATGATACTACATCATCCCCTACTGTTCTACACCAGTTTTGCCCATACAGGAGGCCCCTAGTACATCTAGTGCGCCAATTACTTATTACCATGCAACAATTAACGGCTGTAATGGATTAACTCCATAGCAAATCTTTTATCCAAAATGCCTACTTATCAGAGAAAGTCGCGATTGCTCTGTTTTAAACAGCTGAAGAGCAAGAGGGCGCTGAATGATAACTGTTCTGACATACCCTCAGCACCAATCTCAAGGGCCATGAGGGAGGTTTGTCTGATGGAGAAATCTCAGATTCGGGAAAAATTTATCATCAAGCTGAACCTGATGTTGTGACATTTAAATTTAAAATTAGAACATCTACGCGCACTGCTTAAGGAGGTGTTATCTAACTCTGGGATGAATTGTGACAATTTGGTAAATCCAGAGAAATTATGTAGAGATGGACAAGTTCCTAGAGGTTCCGGTGCCTCCCGACGCTTTTCCTATACCCTAGCGGGTGGCGGATATAGGTAAATAAAGAGTGGGAAAAAGCCCGGCATACCTTTTGTCCCCCCCCCTATAATTTAAGAAATTATTTCCTATAGTCGACCCCAGAAAGGACTTATGGGCAGACAGTCCCCAAGGTCGAGGGTGCGGTTTCTACTCTAAACAAACGCACTACTATTCCTATCGAAGTAGTTGTGCTTTCAAAGATCCTATGGATAAAAAATTAGAGGATTTGCTTAAAAAGATTTTTGGTACAGCAAGGGTTACCTTCTACAACCAATTTCATGCATTGTTCCTGTCACTAACGGCAGCGTTTTTCTGGTTCGAGGAACTAGAAAAGTCGCTCAGTAGAGAATCTTCATATGAGGAGGTTATGGACAGAGTTCACGCACTTAAATTGGCTAACTCTTTTGTTTAGAGTGCCGCTTTGCATTAGCTAGATTAGCGGCGAAAAATTCAGGGTTTGCTATTGTGCGCGCAGAGCGCTTTGGCTAAAGTCTTGGTCAGCGTTGTGTCTTCCAAGACAAAATTGCTTAACATTCCTTTCAAAGGTAAAACATTATTTGGACCAGATTTGAAAAGAGATTATTTCAGACATCACGTGGGGGGAAAGGGGCCACGCCCTCCCACAGGATAGGTCTTTTAAGGCTAAAAATAAGCCTAATTTTCGTCCCTTTCGCAGAAACGGACCAGCCTCTATTTCTGCAGCCTCTAAGGCAAGAGGGTAATACTTCACAACCCAAACCAGCCTGGAAAACCAATGCAAGGTTGAACAAGGGTAAGCAGGCCAAGGAAGCCTACCACTGCTACCAAAACAGCATGAAGGGATAGCCCCCGAGTCCGGACCGGATCTAGTGGGGGGGCAGGCTCTCTCTCTTTGCTCAGGGCTTGGACAAGAGGATGTTCAGGATCCTTGGGCGCTAGAAATAGTTTCTCAAAGTTTATCTCCTGGAATTCAAGGAACTACCCCCAAGGGGAAGGTTCCACAGGTCTCACTTATCCTCAAACCAAATAAAGAGACAGGCATTCTTACATTGTGTAGAAGACCTGTTTAAAGATGGGAGTGATACATCCAGTTCCAATAAGAGAACAAGGAATGGGATTTTATTCCAATCTGGTTCGTAGTTCCCAAAAAAGAGGGAACATTCAGACCAATTTTCGATCTGTAGATCCTAAAACAAATTTCTCAGGGTACCATCGTTCAAAATGGAAACTATTCGAACGATCCTACCCACCATCCAGGAAAGTCAATTTATGACTACCGGTGGATTTAAAGGATGCGTACCTACATATTCCTATCCACAAGGAACATCATCAGTTCCTAAGGTTCGCTTTTCTGGACAAGGCATTACCAGTTTGTGGCACTTCCATTCGGATTATCCACTGCTCCAAGGGATTTTCACAAAGGTACTAGGGTCCCATTTAGCGGTTCTAAGACCAAGGGGCATTGCAGTAGTACCTTACTTGGGACGACATCCTAATTCAAGCGGTCGTCCCTGTCAAAAGCAAAGGGCTCATACGGACATCGTCCTAGCCTTTCTCAGATCTCACGGATGGAGAGGGATGAACAAAGGAAAAAAGTTCTCTGTCCCCGTCAGACAAGAGTTCCCTTCTTGGGAACAATAATAGATTCCTTAGAAATGAGGATTTTTCTGACAGAGGTCAGAAAATCAAAACTTCTAAGCTCTTGTCAAGTACTTCATTCTGTTCCTCGTCCTTCCATAGCGCAGTGCAAGGAAGTAATAGGATTGATGGTTGCAACAATGGACATAGTTCCTTTTGCACGAATTCATCTAAGACCATTACAACTGTGCATGCTCAGACAGTGGAATGGGGATTATACAGACTTGTCTCCGATGATTCAAGTAGATCAAAAGACCAGAGATTCACTCCGTTGGTGGCTGACCCTGGACAATCTGTCACAGGGAATGAGCTTCCGCAGACCAGAGTGGGTCATTTTCACGACCGACGCCAGTCTAGTGGGCTGGGGCGCGGTCTGGGAATCCCTGAAAGCTCAGGGTCTATGGTCTCGGGAAGAGTCTCTTCTTCCGATAAACATTCTGGAACTGAGAGCGATATTCAATGCTCTCAGAGCTTGGCCTCAACTAGCAAAGGCCAAATTCATAAGGTTTCAATCAGACAACATGACGACCGTTGCATATATCAATCATCAGGGGGGAACAAGGAGTTCCCTGGCGATGAAAGAAGTGACCAAGATAATTCAATGGGCGGAGGATCACTCCTGCCACTATGTCTGCGATCCACATCCAGGAGTGGAAAATTGGGGAAGGCGGATTTTCTGAGTCGGTCAGACATTCCATCCGGAGGAGTGGGAACTCCATCCGGAAGTCTTTGCCCAAATTAACTCATTATGGGGCATTCCAGACATGGATCTGATGGCGTCTCGTCAGAACTTCAAGGTTCCTTGCTACGGGTCCAGATCCAGGGATCCCAAGGGCGACTCTAGTAGACTGCACTAGTAGCACCTTGGACCATTCAACCTAGCTTATGTATTCCCACCGTTTCCTCTCATTCCCAGGCTGGTAGCCAGGATCATTCAGGGAGGAGGGCCTCTGTGATCTTGATAGCTCCTGCGTGGCTACGCAGGACTTGTAATGCAGACCTGTGAATATGTCATCGGCTCCACCATGGAAGCTACCTTTGAGACAGGACCTTCTTGTTCAGGGTCCATTCGAACATCCGAATCTGGTTTCCCTCCAACTGACGGCTTGGAGATTGAACGCTTGATTTTATCAAAGCGTGGGTTTTCAGATTCTGTAATAGATACTCTGATTCAGGCTAGAAAGCCTGTAACTAGAAAAATTTACCATAAAATATGGAAAAAATATATATCTGTTGGTGTGAATCCAAAGGATTCCCATGGAACAAGATAAAAATTCCTAAGATTCTATCCTTTCTACAAGAAGGTTTGGAGAAAGGATTATCTGCAAGTTCTCTAAAGGGACAGATCTCTGCTTTATCTGTTTTACTTCACAAAAGACTGGCAGCTGTGCCAGATGTTCAAGCATTTGTTCAGGCTCTGGTTAGGATCAAGCCTGTTTACAGACCTTTGACTCCTCCCTGGAGTCTAAATCTAGTTCTTTCAGTTCTTCAAGGGGTTCCGTTTGAACCTTTACATTCCATAGATATTAAGTTACTATCTTGGAAAGTTTTGTTTTTAGTTGCAATTTCTTCTGCTAGAAGAGTTTCAGAGTTATCTGCTCTGCAGTGTTCTCCACCCTATCTGGTGTTCCATGCAGATAAGGTGGTTTTGCGTACTAAGCCTGGTTTTCTTCCGAAAGTTGTTTCTAACAAAAATATTAACCAGGAGATAGTTGTACCTTCTTTGTGTCTGAATCCAGTTTCAAAGAAGGAACGTTTGTTACATAATTTGGACGTAGTCCGTGCTCTAAAATTCTATTTAGAGGCTACAAAAGATTTCAGACAAACATCTTCTTTGTTTGTTGTTTATTCTGGTAAAAGGAGAGGTCAAAAAGCGACTTCTACCTCTCTTTCCTTTTGGCTTAAAAGCATTATCCGATTGGCTTATGAGACTGCCGGTCGGCAGCCTCCTGAAAGAATCACAGCTCACTCCACTAGGGCTGTGGCTTCCACATGGGCCTTCAAGAACGAGGCTTCTGTTGACCAGATATGTAAGGCAGCGACTTGGTCTTCTCTGCACACTTTTGCCAAATTTTACAAATTTGATACTTTTGCTTCTTCGGAGGCTATTTTTGGGAGAAAGGTTTTGCAAGCCGTGGTGCCTTCCATCTAGGTGACCTGATTTGCTCCCTCCCTTCATCCGTGTCCTAAAGCTTTGGTATTGGTTCCCACAAGTAAGGGAAAACAATGTTGGAGAAAACAGAATTTATGCTTACCTGATAAATTACTTTCTCCAACGGTGTGTCCGGTCCACGGCCCGCCCTGGTTTTTTTAATCAGGTCTGATGAATTATTTTCTCTAACTACAGTCACCACGGTACCATATGGTTTCTCCTATATATATTTCCTCCTGTCCGTCGGTCGAATGACTGGGGTGGGCGGAGCCTAGGAGGGACTATATGGCCAGCTTTGCTGGGACTCTTTGCCATTTCCTGTTGGGGAAGAGAATATCCCACAAGTAAGGATGACGCCGTGGACAGGACACACCGTTGGAGAGATTAATTTATCAGGTAAGCATAAATTCTGTTTTTGAAAGTACAGTATTTCGTATTGTGACGTGGGGCTAATTATAAACATATTCAGTGGTTTTGTATTTAATTGTATTTGTTTTTAAAGAAACAAAAAAAACATTATTGATTAATCTATTTGAGCTGGGGCATTATGGGTATATAGTAAGCATGCGTACAATGTGTTATTTATATGTAATATACAGTAAAGTGGTTCATTATAAATATTTTTCTAACAATGTTTACTGTAAAATTTTGTTTTTTAATATTGGAAGGTTTCGTATGACTGTGATTGATCTGCTTTTGGATGGGTGTGATTGGTCAGAGCGTTAGGCAGACTAGTCTAGATTTAGTTTTTTCTGGAAGGGGTTTGGAAGGTTCTATATTTCTTTGAGAGGAAAGAGGAGGTAGTGGGGCTCTCAATTTGAGGAAACCCAGCAAACTGTGTGACAATTTGTACCCTTGTGCTATGTCACTCATGTCTGCCTCTCTTTCACACTTCGTGCTAATCTAATAGGCTTCCCAGTCTTAAAGGGATAAGAAAGTCAAAATTAAATTTGCATGATTCAGATAGAGCATGTCATTTTAAGACACTTTTAAATTCACTTCTATTTTCAAATGTGCTTCGTTCTCATAGTATCCCTTGTTAAAAAATGAATATGCACATATCATACACTAGTGGGAGCTGCTGCTAATTGGTGCCTGCACACATTTGTCTTTTGTGATTGGCTAAATAGATATTTTCAGCTGCCTGTCAGTAGTGCAATGCTGTCCTTTCAGCAATGGATAACAAGAGAATGAAGAAAATTTGATAATAAAATTAAATTGGAAAGTTGTTTAAAATTGTATGTTGTATCTGAATCATAAAATAAAATGTTGGGGTTTACTATTCCTTTAAAGGCTGATTGTTACCCCATAAATTCTTTAATCTGAGACATGTCATATGGCTAATTCTTGCAATGAAGACAAAATGCTCTACAGATCATAGCTTCACAAAGCATTCTGCAACTTTATAACAGATTCCTTGAAAGATGTTATTCAAAATGGAACTTAAAGAGATGCATTCAATTTAAAGGTATCTTAAAGTCAAAATTAAAAGGATAGGAAAGTCAAAATTAAACTTGCATGATTCAGATAGAGCATGCAATTTTAAGAAACTTTTAAATTCACTTCTATTTTCAAATCTGCTTTGTTCTCTTGGTATCCCTTGTTGAAAAAGAATATGCACATATCCTACACGAGTGGGAGCTGCTGCTAATTGGTGCCTCTACACATTTGTCTCTTGTGATTGGCTGACTAGATGTGTTCAGCTAGCTGCCAGTAGTGCAATGATGTCCCTTCAGCAAAGGATAACAAGAAAATGAAGCAAATTTGATAATGGAAGTAATTTGAAAAGTTGTTTAAAATTGTATGTTCTATTGAAATCAGGAAAGAAAATGTTGGGGTTTCCTGTCCTTTTAAGTGTCGCCTTCTGATCCTGCCATACTCGTTCTCCCTCCCTGACTTCCATTCTCTGTCTCTTTGCCTTTCTCTTTAACTTGCGCTATTCTCTCTTCTGTAACCATCCTTTCTCCTGTCCTCCCTGACATATTTGCCTCTCACAATCTTTTCCTTCCTCATTTCACTCCTCTCCAATTCCCTTTCTTTTCTCATTTTTCTCTCTCCTCTCTTTCTTTTTATCCTGCCCTCTGCTTTACACTCTCCCTTCTCCTCTATAATAAGGCTTTGTTTAATTTATCTTATTATTTATTATATTTCATCCTTCACGCTGTGTCTGGTGCTTTATTTCCCCAATACTCATACACCCTCCCTCTCTAGATTTTTTTCAGCATTTCCCTGGCTGTGTTGATCTGACATTTTTTATCCTACACCTGTTTCTTGCAAAATTAATGCAACCAAAAGCCCTGGAGCAGCTTGCGAGGAGGAGGAGATACCGATACAATACAGAGCTGAAAGCTTCAATTAAGTTAATTCCTCTGAGGAGAGCAGATCCCCAAACGGCATCAGAAGTAAATGTTTGTAACAGTCTGAGGCATATCTGCAGCGGGTGTAGGAATTTGACTAATCGAGCAGCTTATTGTCGCAGAGGGTCAGAGCTGGAAATATAATGACCTCCAATTCTAAGCTGGTTTTCCTCATGATTTATGTGCTTTTTGAAATGGGTCAAAAAAGGAATATAAATAGAGAGGGGTTGGGCAGGCAACTGTGTCTGAGAGAGTCTATTACTGAGCTGCCTGTGCTGGGAACTATATATATAATATAAACAGGGAGAGAGACAGGCATATCACGGGTGGGCAGATAAATATGCATAGGCAATAAAACACAGAAATCAGCAGAGTGATGGGCTAATGTGAATCGATAGACTGTAGGACAGACATATACAGTATAAAAGCATGACAAGATTGATGGACACATATTCAAACACAGAAGTATAAGCAAAATGAGGGAGATAATCTGACTGAGAAGAGATGGACAAATTTACTGAAAAGGTAGAATATAAAGTAATGCAGTGATAGATGTATTAGGTTTGTGAATACAAAGTCACGTAGGGTCAAACAATCACAAAGTAGGTAGAATGTTACATATGCCCGCGGTAGGCACAACTAGTACTGATATAAGGGTATCTTCTGTGCTTCATTCATAGTCCAATCAGACGGTTTGCAAATGACCCCATGCTTTTTATGCCTAGATAGAGCACACTGTAGAGGTGAGGTTACTTTGTACAGTCGGATCAGTTTTTGCTGAAAGTGTTAATCTTTCTGATTTCTGGGCTACAAGGTGTTACTCTGTCAAGACCAAAGGAGAGAGCGATAAAGAAAGAAAAGGACAAAGAGCCAGGGGGAGAAGCTGGAGTCAAGCCGCTGTCATACATTATTCATAAGCCCTGATTTCACATTATTTTACTCGGTACTTGTACAACCTGTCAGTAAATAAGAACTCTGCATTATTTATAGACATGGAGCTGTACTGCTTAGGAGCCGACACTACTGCTATTATTGGGGTGGGGGCAGCACTAACATGGTATAAATAGATGTGACAGGGCAGAGAGGTTGCACAGCACATTACAGCACTGCCCCTCCTGCCTGCTCCACTGACTCTGACATAAGAGCACATACACATGTAAAAGTGTATTCACAGCAGATGAATGAGCACTGTTTCAAATGTGCTGGGCCTTTTATTCCAGCCTTTGCTGGGAGGTTGATTTATGTTGCTGCCTTTTCTGTTACCACTTTATTAAATATAAATATTGCATAAATATGCTTTAACATGTTTTCATCTACTTGACTGCAAAGGGCTTCTATGCACTTCTAACACACACACACACACACACATATATATATATATATATATATATATATATATATATATATATATATAGATAGATAGATATATATATATATATATATATATATATATATATATATATATATATACATATATACGGTATCTCACAAAAGTGAGTACACCCCTCACATTTTTGTAAATATTTTATTAATGTTTTCATGTGACAACACTGAAGAAATTACACTTTGCTACAATGTAAACTATAGAGTGTACAGCCTTTATATTTGCTGTCCCCTCACAATAACTCAACACACAGCCATTAATTTTAAGTGGAAATGTCCAAAATTGGGCCCAATTAGCCATTTTTCCATCCCAGTGTCATATGACCTTGTTAGTGTTACAAGGTCTCAGGAGTGAAAGGGGGAGCAGAGTGTTAAAATTGGTGTTATCGCTCTCACACTCTCTCATACTGGTCAATGGAAGTTCACATGGCACCTACATGGCAAGAACTCTCTGCGGATCTTAAAAAAGAATTTTTGCTCTACATAAAGATGGCCTAAGCTATAAGAAGTTTGCCAAGAACCCTACAACTGAGCTGCAGCAAGGTGGCCAAGACCATACAGCGGTTTCACAGGACAGGTTTCCACTCAGAACAGTCCTCGCCATGGTCGACCAAAGAAGTTGAGTGCACATGCTCAGCGTCATAACCAGAGGTTGTCTTTGAGAATAGATATATGAGTGCTGCAATCATTGCTTCAGATGTTGAAGGGGTGGGGGTCAAGCCTGTCAGTGCTCAGACCATACGCCACACACTGCATCAAATTTTTCTGCATGGCTGTTGTCCCAGAAGGAAGCCTCAACTAAAGATGATGCACAAGAAAGCCCACTAACAGTTTGCTGAAGACAAGCAGACTAAGGACATGGATTACTGGAACCCATGTCATGTGGTTCGATGAGACCAAGATAAACTTATTTGGTTCAGATGGTGTCAAGCGTGTGTGGCGGCAACCAGGTGAGGAGTACAAAGACAAGTGTGTCTTGCCTACAGTCAAGCATGGTGGTGGGAGTGTCATGGTCTGGGCCTACATGAGTGCTGCTGGAACAGTTTATTGATGGAACCATGAATGCTAACATGTACTGTGACATACTGAAGCAGAGCATAATCCCCTCCCTTCGGAGAGTGGGTCGCAGAGCAGTATTCCAACATGATAACAACCCCAAACACACCTGCAAGATGACCACTGCCTTGCTAAAGAAGCTGAGGGTAAAGGTGATGGACTGGCCAAGCATGTCTCCAACCTAAACCCTATTGGGCATCTGTGGGTCATCCTTAAACGGAAGGTGGGGAGCGCAAGGTCTCTAACATCCACCAACTCCGTGATGTCTTCATGGAGGAGTGGAAGAGGATTCCATGGCAACCTGTGAAGCTCTGGTGAACTCCATGCCCAAGATGGTTAAGCAGTTATGGGAAAATAATTGGTGGCCACACAAAAATATGACACTTTGGGCCCAATTTGAATTTCCACTTAGGGGTGTACTCCTTTTTTGTTGCCAACGGTTTAGACATTAATGGCTGTGTGTTGAGTTTTTTTTGAGTGGACAGCAAATTTACACTGTTATACAGGCTGTACACTCACTACTTTACATTTTACAAAGTATCATTTCTTCAGTGTTGTCACATGAAAAGTTATAATAAAAATATTTACAATAATGTGAGGGGTGTACTCACTTTTGTGAGATACTGTATATATACGCAGTATCTCAAAAAAGTGAGTACACCCCTCACATTTTTTGTAAATATTTTATTATATATTTTCATGTGACAACACTGAAGAAATGACACTTTACTTCAATGTAAAGTAGTGAGTGTTACAGCCTGTATAACAGTGTAAATTTGCTGTCCCCTCAAAATAACCCAACACACAGCCATTAAATGTCTAAACCGTTGGCAACAAAAATGAGTACACCCTAAGTGGAAAATGTCGAAATTGGGCCCAAAGTGTCAATATTTTGTGTGGCCACCATTTATTTTCCAGCACTGTCTTAAACCCTCTTGGGCATGGAATTCACCAGAGCTTCACTAGGTTGCCACTGGAGTACTCTTCCACTCCTCATGACAACATCATGGAGCTGGTGGATGTTGACCTGGCGCTCCCCACCTTTCATTTGAGGATGCCTCACAGATGCTCAATTGGGTTTAGGACTGGAGGACATGCATGGCCAGTCCATCCAAGTTTACCCTCAGCTTCTTTAGCAAGGCAGTGGTCATCTTGGAGGTGTGTTTGGGGTTCGTTATCATGTTGGAATACTGCCCTGCTGCCCAGTCTCCGAAGGGAGGGGATCATTCTCTGCTTAAGTATGTCACAGTACATGTTAGCATTCATGGTTCCCTCAATAAACTGTAGCTCCCTAGTGACGGAAGCACTCATGCAGGCCCAGACCATGACACTCCCGCCACCATGCTTGACTGAAGGCAAGACACACTTGTCTTTGCACTCCTCACCTGGTTGCGACCACAGACGCTTGACACCATCTGAACCAAATAAGTTTATCTTAGTCTCATCGGACCACAGAACATGGTTCCAGTAATCCATGTCCTTAGTCTGCTTGTCTTCAGCTAACTGTTGCAGGCTTTCTTGTGCATCATCTTTAGAAGAGGCATGACGACAGCCTTGCAGACCAATTTGATGCAGTGTGCGGCGTATGGTCTGAGCACTGACAGTCTGACCCCCTAACCCTTCAACCTCTGCAGCAATGCTGGCAGCACTCATACATCTATTTCCCAAATACAAACTCTGGATATGACGCTGAGCATGTGCACTCAACTTCTTTGTGGACCATGGTGAGGCCTGGTTCTGAGTGAAACCTGTCCTGTGAAAACCGCTGTATGGTCTTGCCACCGTGCTGCAGCTCAGTTGCAGGGTCTTGGCAATCTTCTTATAGCCTAGGCCATCTTTATATAGAGCAATAATTCTTTTTTTTAGATTCTCAGAGAGTTTCGTTCCATGAGGTGCCATGTTGAACTTCCTAGTGACCAGTATGAGAGAGTGTGAGAGTGATAACACCAAATTTAACGCACCTGCTCCCCATTCACACCTGAGACCTTGTAATACTAACTAGTCACATGACACAGGGGAGGAAAAATGGCTAATTGGGCCCAATTTGGACATTTCCACTTAGGGGGTGTACTCACTTTTGTTGCCAACGAAGAGTGATTAATGGCTGTGTGTTGAGTTATTTTGAGCGGAAACAGCAAATTTACACTGTTATACAGGCTGTACACTCACTTCTTACTTGTAAGTTTCATTTCTTCAGTGTTGTCACATGAAAATATATAATAAAATATTTACAAAAATGTGAGGGGTGTACTCACTTTGTGAGATACTGTGTGTATATATATATATATACAGGGAGTGCAGAATTATAAGGCAAGTTGTATTTTGAGGATTAATTTTATTATTGAACAACAACATTGTTCTCAATGAACCCAAAAAACTCATTAATATCAAAGCTAAATAGTTTTGGAAGTAGTTTTTTAGTTTGTTTTAGTTTATAGCTATTTTAGGGGGATATCTGTGTGTGCAGGTGACTATTACAGTGCATAATTTATTAGGCAACTTAACAAAAAACAAATATATACCCATTTCAATTATTTATTTTTACCAGTGAAACCAATATAACATCTCAACATTCACAAATATACATTTCTGACATTCAAAAACAAAACAAAAAACAAATCAGTGACCAATATAGCCACCTTTCTTTGCAAGGACACTTAAAGCCTGCCATCCATGGATTCTGTCAGTGTTTTGATCTGTTCACCATCAACATTGCGTGCAGCAGCAACCACAGCCTCCCAGACACTGTTCAGAGAGGTGTACTGTTTTCCCTCCTTGTAAATCTCACATTTGATGATGGACCACAGGTTCTCAATGGGGTTTCAGATCAGGTGAACAAGGAGGCCATGTCATTAGATTTTCTTCTTTTATACCACTTTCTTGCAGCCACGCTGTGGAGTACTTGGACGCGTGTGATGGAACATTGTCCTGCATGAAAATCATGTTTTTCTTGAAGGATGCAGACTTCTTCCTGTACACTGCTTGAAGAAGGTGTCTTCCAGAAACTGGCAGTAGGACTGGGAGGTTGAGCTTGACTCCATCTCAACCCGAAAAAGGCCCCACAAGCTCATCTTTGATGATACCAGCCCAAACCAGTACTCACCTCCACCTTGCTGGCGTCTGAGTTGGACTGGAGCTCTCTGCACTTTACCAATCCAGCCACGGGCCCATCCATCTGGCCATCAAGACTCACTCTCATTTCATCATTCCATAAAACCTAGAAAAATCAGTCTTGAGATATTTCTTGGCCCAGTCTTGACGTTTCAGCTGTGTGTCTTGTTTCAGTGGTGGTCGTCTTTCAGCCTTTCTTACCTTGGCAATGTCTCTGAGTATTGCACACCTTGTGCATTTGGGCACTCCAGTGATGTTGCAGCTCTGAAATATGGTCAAACTGGTGGCAAGTGGCATCTTGGCAGCTGCACGCTTGACTTTTCTCAGTTCATGGGCAGTTATTTTGCACCTTGGATTTTCCACACGCTTCTTGCGACCCTGTTGACTATTTTGAATGAAACGCTTGATTGTTCGATGATCAACGCTTCAGAAGCTTTGCAATTTTAAGAGTGCTGCATCCCTCTGCAAGATATCTCACTATTTTTGACTTTTCTGAGCCTGTCAAGTCCTTCTTTTGACCATTTTGCCAAAGGAAAGGAAGTTGCCTATGATTATTGCACAACCTGATATAGGGTGTTGATGTCATTAGACCACACCCCTTCTCATTACAGAGATGCACATCACCTAGTATGCTTAATTGTAGTAGGCTTTCGAGCCTATACAGCTTGGAGTAAGACAACATGCATAAAGAGATGATGTGGTCAAAATACTAAGTTTGCCTAATAATTCTGCACTCCCTGTATATATATACTAGCATGTACATATATAGACATCTTTAGAGCTGTTTATGTATGTATGTCTATGTTAAAGCCCTTTGTCTGCTTTTTTTTCCTAACACCTGAGATCTCATATAACTTTTTAGGGCAATAATCTTTTTTTCAATAATTTTTTATAGATGGCGTTATTAGATGGCGTTATTATGAGGTATAAGTGTACTTTTGAAATGTATTTTTGATGTGTTTTGTGCAGCTTTTTGTTTTGTAAAACAGTACTCCGAGCTCTGAGGACGCGGTAATCATTCTAGCATAAATCACGATTGCGCATCAAGCTGATTGAGTTTACTATCAAGTTGTATTACCAGCGTAAGCCCGACAAGCGCAAACTCCCGCGATAAATGTGTAAAAACACAGGCTTGATCTTTCATTATATAAGCGTAATAGCAGGTTGTTATTGAGTCGAGGCAACTACGGATAGTCAAGTGTTCCAAAATTATAAGGCGCGGTTGCACGTTCCAACGGCTGAGCAAGCCATAAATACAAAAATGAAAGAGGCGGCTGTACTCCGGAGATATTAAATATAAAATATACAAATTTATTAGAAAATACTTTAAAATGCAAATATCTGGAGGAAAGGAGACCAAATCCTTACGCGTTTCTTGCCCTGCGGCACTTGGTTTCATATCCCTTTTAATTGCTGATATGTACTTAAAAATATTTAATATCCTATAATTGTTTTATTGTAGTCTATGTTCATTCAAACAAATATCTACAAGAAACTATATTGTAGTAGGACTTGTTTCCTAATAATGTGCCTTTGGTAGAGGGAGCCTCAGCAGAGTGTTAGTAGAACGACATGACCCCCAACAGCTGCCACTCAGTAAAGGGTCGATTGTTACCATAAAGTCTTTAAGCATGAGCACAAAGTGTGTGCTAACGACTAGTTGTCCATTTGTTTTACTTGCAGAATATCATTGTGTCTTGTTTATTGCAAAGTATTAAGTGTAATTTAATCTACTAGGAAATGAGATGTCAGAATCGCTTCCAGCTCAACATGTAGCCAGTCGCCCCACAGCTCACATTACATTCTGTTATTTTGTTTATGAGACTGAAATTGCTACTTTCTTTTAGCAAAGAAATCTCTTTCTAATTCTGCAAAATTAAGAATTTGCCAGAACTTTTTTAGGCAACTTATTGTAAGTCATCTTTTTAAAGTGATTGTAAAGTTTAATGAATAAGTGCCCGGTATCTAAAACTAATCTTTAAAACCAGGGGACACATTAATTCATAAAGTTTACAATGAAGCTTCTTTTAAAAAAATATTTACCTTTCCCTTTATGGAAAACAGACCAGCGATCCTCCGCCCCGCATCTCCTGCTGTAGTTAGCACAATGATGACGAATCCGGCTTTCTCCAATCGTTGCATGCCTCACGAGCTGGGATGCCAAGGGGCACGCAATGATTGAAGGAAGCTGATTCGTCATGTACTAACTACAGCATGGAGATGTGGTAGAGGATTTCCGGTCTGTTTTCCCATAAAGAAATGTAAGTATTTTAAAAAGGTAGCTCCATTGCAAAGTTTATTAAATTAAAGTGCCCCTGTTTCTCCAACATAGGTGTGTCCGGTCCACGGCGTCATCCTTATCTTGTGGGATATTCTCTTCCCCAACAGGAAATGGCAAAGAGCCCAGCAAAGCTGGTCACATGATCCCTCCTAGGCTCCGCCTACCCCAGTCATTCTCTTTGCCGTTGTACAGGCAACATCTCCACGGAGATGGCTTAGAGTTTTTTAGTGTTTAACTGTAGTTTTTATTATTCAATCAAGAGTTTGTTATTTTGAAATAGTGCTGGTATGTACTATTTACTCAGAAACAGAAAAGAGATGAAGATTTCTGTTTGTATGAGGAAAAATGATTTTAGCAACCGTCACTAAAATCCATGGCTGTTCCACACAGGACTGTTGAGAGCAATTAACTTCAGTTGGGGGAACAGTGAGCAGTCTCTTGCTGCTTGAGGTATGACACCATTCTAACAAGACGATGTAATGCTGGAAGCTTGTCATTTTCCCTATGGGATCCGGTAAGCCATGTTTATTACGATCGTAAATAAGGCTTCACAAGGGCTTATTAAGACTGTAGACTTTTTCTGGGCTAAATCGATTCATTATTTAACACATATTTAGCCTTGAGGAATCATTTTATTTGGGTATTTTTGATATAATAATATCGGCAGGGCACTGTTTTAGACACCTTATTCTTTAGGGGCTTTCCAAAGCATAGGCAGAGCCTCATTTTCGCGCCGGTGTTGCGCGACTTGTTTTTGAGAGGCATGGCATGCAGTCGCATGTGAGAGGAGCTCTGATACTTAGAAAAGACTTTCTGAAGGCGTCATTTGGTATCGTATTCCCCTTTGGGCTTGGTTGGGTCTCAGCAAAGCAGGATACCAGGGACTGTAAAGGGGTTAAAGTTCAAAACGGCTCCGGTTCCGTTATTTTAAGGGTTAAAGCTTCCAAATTTGGTGTGCAATACTTTTAAGGCTTAAGACACTGTGGTGAAAATTTGGTGAATTTTGAACAATTCCTTCATGTTTTTTCGCAATTGCAGTAATAAAGTGTGTTCAGTTTAAAATTTAAAGTGACAGTAACGGTTTTATTTTAAAACGTTTTTTGTACTTTGTTATCAAGTTATGCCTGTTTAACATGTCTGAACTACCAGATAGACTGTGTTCTGAATGTGGGGAAGCCAGAATTCCTATTCATTTAAATAAAATGTGATTTATTGTGACAATGACAATGATGCCCAAGATGATTCCTCAAGTGAGGGGAGTAAGCATGGTACTGCATCATCCCTCCTTCGTCTACACGAGTCTTGCCCACTCAGGAGGCCCCTAGTACATCTAGCGCGCCAATACTCCTTACTATGCAACAATTAACGGCTGTAATGGATAATTCTGTCAAAAACATTTTAGCCAAAATGAACACTTATCAGCGTAAGCGCGACTGCTCTGTTTTAGATACTGAAGAGCATGACGACGCTGATAATAATGTTTCTGAAGGGCCCCTAACCCAGTCTGATGGGGCCAGGGAGGTTTTGTCTGAGGGAGAAATTACTGATTCAGGGAACATTTCTCAACATGCTGAACCTGATGTGATTACATTTAAATTTAAGTTGGAACATCTCCGCATTCTGCTTAAGGAGGTATTATCCACTCTGGATGATTGTGACAAGTTGGTCATCCCAGAGAAACTATGTAAAATGGACAAGTTCCTAGAGGTGCCGGGGCTCCCAGAAGCTTTTCCATATACCCAAGCGGGTGGCGGACATTGTTAATAAGAATGGGAAAGGCCCGGTATTCCTTTCGTCCCTCCCCCCATATTTAAAAAATTGTTTCCTATGGTCGACCCCAGAAAGGACCTTCTGGCAGACAGTCCCCAAGGTCGAGGGAGCGGTTTTCCACTTTAAACAAACGCACCACTATACCCATAGAGGATAGTTGTGCTTTCAAAGATCCTATGGATAAAAAATTAGAAGGTTTGGCTTAAAAAGATGTTTGTTCAGCAGGGTTACCTCTTACAACCAATTTCTGCGTTGTCCCAGTCGCTACAAACAGCCGCATGTTTCTGGTTCGATGAGCTGATAAAGGCGGTCGATAGTGATTCTCCTCCTTATGAGGAGATTATGGACAGAATCAATGCTCCAAATTGGCTAATTCTTTTACCCTAGACGCCACTTTGCAATTGGCTAGGTTAGCGGCTAAGAATTCTGGGTTTGCTATTGTGGCGCGCAGAGCGCTTTGGTTGAAATCTTGGTCGGCCTGATGCGTCTTCCAAGAACAAGCTACTTAACATTCTTTCAAGGGGAAAACGCTGTTTGGCCCTGACTTGAAAGAGATTATCTCTGATATCACTGGGGGTAAGGGCCACGCCCTTCCTCAGGATCGGCCTTTCAAGGCAAAAAAATAAACCTAATTTCGTCCCTTTCGTAGAAACGACCAGCCCAAAGGTGCTACGTCCTCTAAGCAAGAGGGTAATACTTCTCAAGCCAAGCCAGCTTGGAGACCAATGCAAGGCTGGAACAAGGGAAAGCAGGCCAAGAAACCTGCCACTGCTACCAAGACAGCATGAAATGTTGGCCCCCGATCCGGGACCGGGATCTGGTGGGGGGCAGACTCTCTCTCTTCGCTCAGGCTTGGGCAAGAGATGTTCTGGATCCTTGGGCGCTAGAAATAGTCTCCCAAGGTTATCTTCTGGAATTCAAGGGGCTTCCCCCAAGGGGGAGGTTCCACAGGTCTCAGTTGTCTTCAGACCACATAAAAAGACAGGCATTCTTACATTGTGTAGAAGACCTGTTAAAAATGGGAGTGATTCATCCTGTTCCATTAAGAGAACAAGGGATGGGGTTCTACTCCAATCTGTTCATAGTTCCCAAAAAAGAGGGAACGTTCAGACCAATCTTAGATCTCAAGATCTTAAACAAGTTTCTCAAGGTTCCATCGTTCAAGATGGAAACCATTCGATCTATTCTTCCTTCCATCCAGGAAGGTCAATTCATGACCACGGTGGATTTAAAGGATGCGTATCTACATATATCCTATCCCACAAGGAACATCATCGGTTCCTAAGGTCGCATTCCTGGACAAGCATTACCAGTTCGTGGCGCTTCCTTTCGGATTAGCCACTGCTCCAAGGATTTCACAAAGGTACTAGGGTCCCTTCTAGCTGTGCTAAGACCAAGGGGCATTGCTGTAGTACCTTATTTGGACGACATTCTAATTCAAGCGTCGTCCCTTCCTCAAGCAAAGGCTCACACGGACATAGTCCTGGCCTTTCTCAGATCTCACGGATGGAAAGTGAACGTGGAAAAGAGTTCTCTATCTCCGTCAACAAGGGTTCCCTTCTTGGGAACAATAATAGACTCCTTAGAAATGAGGATATTTCTGACAGAGGCCAGAAAAACAAAGCTTCTAGACTCTTGTCGGATTACTTCATTCCGTTCCTCTTCCTTCCATAGCTCAGTGGCATGGAAGTGATCGGGTTGAATGGTAGCGGCAATGGACATAGTTCCTTTTTGCGCGCATTCATCTAAGACCATTACAACTGTGCCATGCTCAGTCAGTGGAGATGGGGATTATACAGACTTGTCTCCGAAGATACAAGTAAATCAGAGGACCAGAGACTCACTCCGTTGGTGGCTGTCCCTGGACAACCTGTCACAAGGGATGACATTCCGCAGACCAGAGTAGGTCATTGTCACGACCGAAGCCCAGTCTGATGGGCTGGGGCGCGGTCTGGGGATCCCTGAAAGCTCAGGGTCTTTGGTCTCGGGAAGAATCTCTTCTATCCGATAAATATTCTGGAACTGAGAGCGATATTCAATGCTCTCAAGGCTTGGCCTCAGCTAGCGAGGGCCAAGTTTCATACGGTTTTCAATCAGACAACATGACTACTGTTTGCGTACATCAACCATCAGGGGGGAACAAGGAGTTCCCTAGCGATGGAAGAAGTGACCAAAATCATTCTATGGCGGAGTCTCACTCCTGCCACCTGTCCGCTATCCACATCCCAGGAGTGGAAAATTGGGAAGCGGATTTTCTGAGTCGTCAGACATTGCATCCGGGGGAGTGGGAACTCCATCCGGAAATCTTTGCCCAAGTCACTCAGCTGTGGGGCATTCCAGACATGGATCTGATGGCCTCTCGTCAGAACTTCAAAGTTCCTTGCTACGGGTCCAGATCCAGGATCCCAAGGCGGCTCTAGTGGGATGCACTAGTAGCACCTTGGACCTTCAACTAGCTTATGTGTTCCCGCCGTTTTCCCTCTCATCCCCAGGCTGGTAGCCAGGATCAATCAGGAGAGGGCGTCGGTGATCTTGATAGCTCCTGCGTGGCCACGCAGGACTTGGTATGCAGATCTGGTGAATATGTCATCGGCTCCACCTTGGAAGCTACCTTTGAGACGAGACCTTCTTGTTCAGGGTCCGTTTCGAACATCCGAACCTGGTTTCACTCCAGCTGACTGCTTGGAGATTGAACGCTTGATCTTATCGAAGCGAGGGTTCTCAGATTCTGTTATCGATACTCTTGTTCAGGCCAGAAAGCCTGTAACTAGAAAGATTTACCACACAATTTGGAAAAAATATATCTGTTGGTGTGAATCTAAAGGATTCCCTTGGGACAAGGTTAAGATTCCTAAGATTCTATCCTTCCTTCAAGAAGGATTGGAAAAAGGATTATCTGCAAGTTTCCCTGAAGGGACAGATTTCTGCCTTGTCTGTGTTACTTCACAAAAAGCTGGCAGCTGTGCCAGATGTTCAAGCCTTTGTTCAGGCTCTGGTTAGCATTAAGCCTGTTTAGAAACCTTTGACTCCTCCTTGGAGTCTCAATTTAGTTCTTTCAGTTCTTCAGGGGGTTCCGTTTGAACCCTTACATTCCGTTGATATTAAGTTATTATCTTGGAAAGTTTTGTTTTTAGTTGCAATTTCTTCTGCTAGAAGAGTTTCAGAATTATCTGCTCTGCAGTGTTCTCCTCCTTATCTGGTGTTCCATGCAGATAAGGTGGTTTTACGTACTAAACCTGGTTTTCTTTCCAAAAGTTGTTTCTAACAAAAACATTAACCAGGAGATTATCGTACCTTCTCTGTGTCCGAAACCAGTTTCAAAGAAGGAACGTTTGTTGCACAATTTGGATGTTGTTCGCGCTCTAAAAATTCTATTTAGAAGCTACAAAGGATTTTAGACAAACATCTTCCTTGCTTGTTGTCTATTTCCGGTAAAAAGGAGAGGTCAAAAAGCAACTTCTACCTCTCTCTCTTTTGGATTAAAAGCATCATCAGATTGGCTTACGAGACTGCCGGACGGCAGCCTCCCGAAAGAATCACAGCTCATTCCACTAGGGCTGTGGCTTCCACATGGGCCTTCAAGAACGAGGCTTCTGTGATCAGATATGTAGGGCAGCGACTTGGTCTTCACTGCACACTTTTACCAAATTTTACAAGTTTGATATTTTTGCTTCTTCTGAGGCTATTTTTTGGGAGAAAGGTTTTGCAAACCGTGGTGCCTTCCATTTAGGTGACCTGATTTGCTCCCTCCCTTCATCCGTGTCCTAAAGCTTTGGTATTGTTCCCACAAGTAAGGATGACGCCGTGGACCGGGACACACCTATGTTGGAGAAAACAGAATTTATGTTTACCTGATAAATGACTTTCTCCAACGGTGTGTCCGGTCCACGGCCCGCCCTGGTTTTTTTAATCAGGTCTGATAATTTATTTTCTTTAACTACAGTCACCACGGTACCATATGGTTTCTCCTATGCGAATAATTCCTCCTTAACGTCGGTCGAATGACTGGGGTAGGCGGAGCCTAGGAGGGATCATGTGACCAGCTTTGCTGGGCTCTTTGCCATTTCCTGTTGGGGAAGAGAATATCCCACAAGTAAGGATGACGCCGTGGACCGGACACACCGTTGGAGAAAGTAATTTATCAGGTAAAACATAAATTCTGTTTTTTAAGATTAGTTTTAGATACCGGGCACTTATTCATTAAACTTTACATTCACTTTAAGTCATAGAAACATGGTCAGGGTAATAGGATGTAAACTGTTTTATCACCCACTGTTGTGACATCACTTACCTGAGTCTTTTAAAATAATACATACTCTTTAGAGTAGCCTTCTCTGGGGCCTCCTCTGCCATGTCACCACTTTCTGTCGGAGGTACCGCAAGGCTCTGTCCTCGGTCCCCTTCTCTTCTCAATCTACACATCATCACTAGTTCCCTAATAAAGTCCCACAGTTTCCAATATCATTTGTATGCCGACGATACCCAAATCTTCTTCTCTGCACCAGATCTATCTCCTTCCTTGCTAACACCGTGTCACTAACTGTCTTTCTCACATTTCTTCCTGGATGTCCTCTCACTACCTCAAGCTAAATCTTTCCAAAACTGAGCTACTTATTTTCCCCCCTTCTTCCAAAATCTTCACCCCCAATCTCTCTATAACTGCCGACAACTCCATCATTACCCCTACCCGCATGCCCGATGTCTCGGGGTCACATTTAACTCATATCTTTCTTTCACCTTAAAACATCTCTAAAATTAGACACTTCCTTACACGAGACACAACTAAGATTTTAATCCACTCTCTCATCCTTTCTCGCCTCGATTACTGCAACTCTGTCCTCGTTGGTCTCCCCACCTGCCGCCTAGCTCCTTTAAATCCATAATGAATGCCTCGGTCAGGCTCATCTTCCTTACATGTCGTTCTTCATCTGCTGCACCTCTCTGCCAAATCCCTTCACTGGCTTCCTCTTGCCTCTAGGATCAAACACAAAATTCTCACTCTGACATACAAAGCCCTCAACTGCACTGCTCCCACCCTATATCTCAGACCTTGTCTCCAGATACTCTCCCTCCCGTCCCCTTCGCTCTGTTCATGACCTCCTACTCTCCTCCTCTTTTGTTACCTCATCACACTCCCGTTTACAGGACTTCTCCAGACTGGCTCCCATCTTGTGAAACTCTCTGCCTCGCTCCACAAGACTCTCCCCTAGTTTTGAAAGCTTCAAGCGCTCCCTAAAGACTCTATTGTTCAGGGATGCATACAACATGCGCTAACCTTTCTTTATACCAGTTCTTCTCCTCTATTGCTATCCCCTGAACCCCCTTAGCATGTAATCCTAAGAGTCCAGCTGTTTGTAGATCACCTTCTTAAGAGCTGACTACAACAGTGCAACTCTTGGCAGGGCCCTCTACCCATTTTATCCATATAATTGTTTTGTTGTACTCCACCTTTTTTTATAGTGCTGCGGAATCTGTTGGCACTCTACAACATACATAAGCATGTTAGAAATGTAGTAGACATGGGTTTTTAATAAGTGCCCCAGGGGAAATAAAAGCCAACCAGACATTGAGAAGTGCCTACAAATGATATGATAAAGAGTGCCAGCATTTCACTCTAAACAGGAGCATGTAGATCCAATACACAACTCACTTATGGATATACATAAATTAAAACACAAAAAAAGGAAATTTTTGACCAAACGCATTTTTGAAAATATTATAAATTGTTCTAACTGCCCCCGTACAAACCCCATAATATCTCACAATTCTTAATAGTGTAATGAGGCATGCAGATTGCATAATGTAACACTTGGCACAGCCTACTTAATAACTTTATGGGCGTGGTCTAAACACTCAAAATATGATTGGGCAGTCAGAAACTGATAAAATCTGTTTTTTTTTTTACATTTATTTAGTGTCATTCATTTTACAGGAGCACAAGCTGTATGTTTGGTGTATGACTGTCTGCTTGTGTTATGGTGTTGGGGTTGTATTTTTGTAACCTTATGGATTTCTGATGCACTCCACTGGTTTAATTTCCTTCTTTTATCATAGGGATCAGTTCCAAGGCTAACCTGTACATAGCAGCTGCAAACGCCCCTATGATCTTCAAACCTAATAAATACCTTTGGCTGCATCTTACACATATTAAGCATCTTGTTTAATTAAGGACATAAAAGCTAAAAAAATAAAAAAAAACATCAACTTGTTGCTGAGTTAAAGCCTTTGGTGCTGTTGGATTAGATTTCTCTATTTATACCCCACGTTCCCTTTTTCCATACTTTATTCTTATTTCTTGGTGACAGTTTTATTGGCAGGCACAGCCACAGCAGAGGGATTGGAGGCTATTTACAGTGCTGTGGCCATGACTTTGCAAGGAGACAGTTAACATAAATTCACAAGATGGATCAGGATCAGTCCATTGAACCTGTGGCGGATACACCAAAATCCGCACAATAACACAGTTTCCTGGCTTTTCACAGCACTGGGTTACATTAAGTATACTTTATTTATAGCTTGCCTGCACCGAGTTGTGGGTAGGAGAATGCAGCGATAGCTTCTATCATCTAATTTTATGACAAGCATTAAAGCAAGGCCTATAATTTGCACCTTTTTATTCATTAAGCTTCGGCGCAGTCATAAGTCAAGGAGGCAGAAGGATTTAGATGCCGATCCAAAAGATAAAGTATTGACAGGCCAGATGTATTTTTACATTAGTGTGCCTTTACAATAGTTTATGTTGAGAGAGTGGAATATAAATTGCTTTATTAAATATGAACCACTTCAGTAGGAATAACTTGCCTGCTGATTTGGAGAAGGGATTATAATAAGGTGGGCGGGGGTGTAAGGAACTGTCCTTATTCAGCGGGGGGTCAGTGCGTAATTTACCATGTGTGTATTACATTTTACGGCCATTATTGCTTGTTTAGAACAGAGTAGTACAGCATAGCAATAAGATGGCTTTACAGCACTTATATATACTTATATATATCTGTTAAGATGATAGCCCAATTAACCAGTGAGTCTAACCTCAAAACCAGATGATCTGTTGCTTAATTAATGTTGTATAATAAATACATGAATACTGCCAAACTGTGTAGGCGCTAAGGCCCATATTAGTTAGGCAGTATGTTACAGAAGGATGACTACTAATCAATGCTAAACATATACACAGGGTCATGGCCTTTGTATGGGAATAAGTCTCAGGAAAATGGCTGTGCACAGACCAGCAGTTCCCAAACATGGACAGTTTCAATTCATGATTTATCTTGATTGTAGTGTAGATATTGACTGTACTTTGAGGTTAGCAGCTGTAATTTGTTGCCCCAGGGGGCCTCAATGTTGCCTTTGATTGTGTTATAATGCCCCAACCTGAAAGCTAAGACAATTAAGCTGTCTGTATGGGATCAATATTGTCAATATGAATGTTTATTGGTTTCCTTCCCTCTCCCTCAGCACAGCCCCTCTCCTGCCCCACACACTCAGCTATTGCGCTGAGAGTCTGTGTCCTTTAAACCCTTTGCTACCAGAGTGCCCTGATGTAAACAACAAGGCAGAAATGCCAGACTACACTTGCATGCAAATGTGACAGTGTGTGAGACAGTAGTAGACACATAGTTTAGCCTATGGAACACAATATATACATACTAAGGTTGTAAACAACTCATTTATTATTTCATAGACCACTTAAATTATTATTATTATCATTTATTTGTATAGTGCCACAGAATTTGTAACGTTGGGTACCAATTTAGGGGTATACAATGATAAAGATTTCTAGTAAGATACAAAGATATAACAGATTAAACAAAACTAGTACAGGGGTAGGTGGGTCCTTTACAGTCTACAAAGAGACATAAGGTTTGGGGTAGCTTGTCAAGTGGTTTGTAGTGGCAACATCAAGTCAAGGCAGTTCAAATTTATTTTGCTTAGGATGAAAACAGCTAGAAGAGAATTGGTCTGAATGGGGGTTTTAAAGCTTGCCTTTTGCAGACAGTCTGATGTAGCGGGGTAGAGAGTTCTAGGGGACAGGAGCAGCAGGTGAGAAATCTTGGAGGTGAGAGAGGAATATAGAGATAATAGGAGTTGAGAGACGTAGGTCAGAGATGGAACAGAGGGCAGATCAGTATTGGAGATGAGTGAAGAAATATAGTTGGGAGTGAGGCCTGTTAGTGCTTTATAGGTTGGGCATAATATTTTGAATTGTATTATAGTATATATAGATAGGAAAAACAACAAATTATTTCTGTTATGTTGTATTGCTTTTGTGAAACTTAGTATGACATGGGAGCTTAGCTCTAAGCTAGGCCTTCTTGCCTTTTGTAATTATTTTAACCATATGAAGAATAAAGGAGCAAGCCTTATCACTGACCTTATTAATAGTTCCCTTTGGATTATTACAGATAGTATTTTATTTATTTATCTGTTTTTTTCTGTGTCTCTTGAGCCTCATGTTTTCCTTCTGACTGAGGCATATGGCAGCGTTTTACAAATTTATATAAAAACTTATGTGCCAGCAGGAATATTAAGGAGCCACATAAGTGCTTTTTAGAAGCCAGGAAAGGGTGTTTATATATAGGTGTACAATAGAAAATGTTAGGAGCCATGGTTTCTAGCAAATTGTCAAATTTTTTCCCATGGTGCCTTAATGGGATATTAAACGCCTTGATATAGTAAAATATAATGATAAATCATGTATATAAAAAAAACTCTGCTACATTCTTTCATTATTTATTCTGTCCCCTTTTCATGTAATTCCATTTTAAAATTGTGAGCTTTTCAGTTCCTGTTAGAAATGGAAGTGCAGAACTTTGTTATGTTCCCCATAGCCATTGGCTGCACACTCTAGTGACCTATTTATAACTATCCCTAATCGTCACAGCAGAGAAGGTAACCTAAGTTACAACATGGCAGCTCTCATTGTTTTATAGACACTACAACTTTACACTTATTTTGTCACTATTTAAACAGCTAATGAAACTTTAAAAAATACATCTTCTTGTTATTCTCAGACTAATCGTTTCTTTGAATGCATCATTCTATCTAGCATTTATTTAGTGTTTAATGTCCTTTAGAGAAACAATTATTTAACTGTCACCATTGTATTGTGCATTGTGTGGTGTATTTCATACAACATTATCTCTGCAGCTTCCAGTTTTATGACAAAAATTACCTAGTAATCGAGTACATAAACCAAGCTCTGTTTTTCCCCAAAACATTATCTGAACTGAGACCCAAACTGTCATTTGTTTTTCAAGTATTTTTAGTAACATTCACCTAGATTACAAGTTTTGCGCTTTAGAGAGCGCTGCCATTACGAGTTTTAAAAAAAGCCGCCTGTGCGTGCGATATGGTTGCGATGAGCTTCATACCGCACAAAATCCATGCGCTGCTTTGACATGCTCGTGCACGCTTTCCCCATAGACCTCAATGGGGAGAAAGTGTTAGAAAAATCCTAACACCTGCGATCGAATGAAAAAGCTCCGTAACGCAACCCCATTGATGTCTATGGGGAAAAAAAAGTTATGTTTAAATCTAACACCCTAACATAAACCCCACATCTAAACACCCCTAATCTGCTATCGCCGACACCTACATAAAGTTATTAACCCCTAATCTTCCGCTCCCGATATCGCTGCCACCTAAATAAATCTATTAACCCCTAATCTGTCGCTCCCAATATCGCCACCACTATACTAAAGTTATTAACCCCTATTCCCCTGCACCCCAACATCGCCCATGCTATAATAAAGATATTAACCCCAATTCCGCCGCCACTCAGTAAAGTTATTAACCCCTAAACCTCTGGCCTCCTAAATCACTGCCACTAAATAAACCTATTAACCCCTAAACCACCAGCCCCCCACATCGCAAAAAACTAAATTAAACCTAACAACCCCCTAACTTTAAATTAAAATTACAAGATCCCTATCTTAAAATAAATAAAAACATACCTGGGAAATTAAAAAAACCTAAGTTTAAACTATAAATTAAACTAATATTACTATTATATTAAAATTAAAATAACTATCAATTAAATAATTTAAATTACTCATTAAAAAAAATTAACACTACTAAAAAAATAAATCTACAGTTACAAAAAATTAAAAATACTAAATTACAAAAAATAAATATGAAAAATAACAAACAAAATTTTCTCCAACATAGGTGTGTCCGGTCCACGGCGTCATCCTTACTTGTGGGATATTCTCTTCCCCAACAGGAAATGGCAAAGAGCCCAGCAAAGCTGGTCACATGATCCCTCCTAGGCTCCGCCTACCCCAGTCATTCTCTTTGCCGTTGTACAGGCAACATCTCCACGGAGATGGCTTAGAGTTTTTTAGTGTTTAACTGTAGTTTTTATTATTCAATCAAGAGTTTGTTATTTTAAAATAGTGCTGGTATGTACTATTTACTCAGAAACAGAAAAGAGATGAAGATTTCTGTTTGTATGAGGAAAATGATTTTAGCAACCGTCACTAAAATCCATGGCTGTTCCACACAGGACTGTTGAGAGCAATTAACTTCAGTTGGGGGAACAGTGAGCAGTCTCTTACTGCTTGAGGTATGACACATTCTAACAAGACGATGTAATGCTGGAAGCTGTCATTTTCCCTATGGGATCCGGTAAGCCATGTTTATTAAGATAGTAAATAAGGGCTTCACAAGGGCTTATTAAGACTGTAGACTTTTTCTGGGCTAAATCGATTCATTATTAACACATATTTAGCCTTGAGGAATCATTTAATCTGGGTATTTTGATAAGATTATATCGGCAGGCACTGTTTTAGACACCTTATTCTTTAGGGGCTTTCCCAAATCATAGGCAGAGCCTCATTTTCGCGCCGGTGTTGCGCACTTGTTTTTGAGAGGCATGACATGCAGTCGCATGTGTGAGGAGCTCTGATACTTAGAAAAGACTTTCTGAAGGCGTCATTTGGTATCGTATTCCCCTTTGGGCTTGGTTGGGTCTCAGCAAAGCAGATACCAGGGACTGTAAAGGGGTTAAAGTTAAAAACGGCTCCGGTTCCGTTATTTTAAGGGTTAAAGCTTCCAAATTTGGTGTGCAATACTTTTAAGGCTTTAAGACACTGTGGTGAAATTTTGGTGAATTTTGAACAATTCCTTCATATTTTTTCGCAATTGCAGTAATAAAGTGTGTTCAGTTTAAAATTTAAAGTGACAGTAACGGTTTATTTTAAAACGTTTTTTGTCCTTTGTTACCAAGTTTATGCCTGTTTAACATGTCTGAACTACCAGATAGACTGTGTTCTGAATGTGGGGAAGCCAGAATTCCTTCTCATTTAAATAAATGTGATTTATGTGACAATGACAATGATGCCCAAGATGATTCCTCAAGTGAGGGGAGTAAGCATGGTACTGCATCATTCCCTCCTTCGTCTACACGAGTCTTGCCCACTCAGGAGGCCCCTAGTACATCTAGCGCGCCAATACTCCTTACTATGCAACAATTAACGGCTGTAATGGATAATTCTGTCAAAAACATTTTAGCCAAAATGAACACTTATCAGCGTAAGCGCGACTGCTCTGTTTTAGATACTGAAGAGCATGACGACGCTGATAATAATGGTTCTGAAGGGCCCCTAAACCAGTCTGATGGGGCCAGGGAGGTTTTGTCTGAGGGAGAAATTACTGATTCAGGGAACATTTCTCAACAAGCTGAACCTGATGTGATTACGTTTAAATTTAAGTTGGAACATCTCCGCATTCTGCTTAAGGAGGTATTATCCACTCTGGATGATTGTGACAAGTTGGTCATCCCAGAGAAACTATGTAAAATGGACAAGTTCCTAGAGGTCCCGGGGCTCCCAGAAGCTTTTCCTATACCCAAGCGGGTGGCGGACATTGTAAATAAAGAATGGGAAAGGCCCGGTATTCCTTTCGTCCCTCCCCCCATATTTAAAAAATTGTTTCCTATGGTCGACCCCAGAAAGGACTTATGGCAGACAGTCCCCAAGGTCGAGGGAGCGGTTTCCACTTTAAACAAACGCACCACTATACCCATAGAAGATAGTTGTGCTTTCAAAGATCCTATGGATAAAAAATTAGAAGGTTTACTTAAAAAGATGTTTGTTCAGCAGGGTTACCTTCTACAACCAATTTCATGCATTGTCCCTGTCGCTACAGCCGCGTGTTTCTGGTTCGATGAGCTGATAAAGGCGGTCGATAGTGATTCTCCTCCTTATGAGGAGATTATGGACAGAATCAATGCTCTCAAATTGGCTAATTCTTTCACCCTAGACGCCACTTTGCAATTGGCTAGGTTAGCGGCTAAGAATTCTGGGTTTGCTATTGTGGCGCGCAGAGCGCTTTGGTTGAAATCTTGGTCAGCTGATGCGTCTTCCAAGAACAAGCTACTTAACATTCCTTTCAAGGGGAAAACGCTGTTTGGCCCTGACTTGAAAGAGATTATCTCTGATATCACTGGGGGTAAGGGCCACGCCCTTCCTCAGGATCGGCCTTTCAAGGCAAAAAATAAACCTAATTTTCGTCCCTTTCGTAGAAACGGACCAGCCCAAAGTGCTACGTCCTCTAAGCAAGAGGGTAATACTTCTCAAGCCAAGCCAGCTTGGAGACCAATGCAAGGCTGGAACAAGGGAAAGCAGGCCAAGAAACCTGCCACTGCTACCAAGACAGCATGAAATGTTGGCCCCCGATCCGGGACCGGATCTGGTGGGGGGCAGACTCTCTCTCTTCGCTCAGGCTTGGGCAAGAGATGTTCTGGATCCTTGGGCGCTAGAAATAGTCTCCCAAGGTTATCTTCTGGAATTCAAGGGGCTTCCCCCAAGGGGGAGGTTCCACAGGTCTCAGTTGTCTTCAGACCACATAAAAAGACAGGCATTCTTACATTGTGTAGAAGACCTGTTAAAAATGGGAGTGATTCATCCTGTTCCATTAGGAGAACAAGGGATGGGGTTCTACTCCAATCTGTTCATAGTTCCCAAAAAAGAGGGAACGTTCAGACCAATCTTAGATCTCAAGATCTTAAACAAGTTTCTCAAGGTTCCATCGTTCAAGATGGAAACCATTCGAACTATTCTTCCTTCCATCCAGGAAGGTCAATTCATGACCACGGTGGATTTAAAGGATGCGTATCTACATATTCCTATCCACAAGGAACATCATCGGTTCCTAAGGTTCGCATTCCTGGACAAGCATTACCAGTTAGTGGCTCTTCCTTTCGGATTAGCCACTGCTCCAAGGATTTTCACAAAGGTACTAGGGTCCCTTCTAGCTGTGCTAAGACCAAGGGGCATTGCTGTAGTACCTTACTTGGACGACATTCTGATTCAAGCGTCGTCCCTTCCTCAAGCAAAGGCTCACACGGACATTGTCCTGGCCTTTCTCAGATCTCACGGATGGAAAGTGAACGTGGAAAAGAGTTCTCTATCTCCGTCAACAAGGGTTCCCTTCTTGGGAACAATAATAGACTCCTTAGAAATGAGGATTTTTCTGACAGAGGCCAGAAAAACAAAACTTCTAGACTCTTGTCGGATACTTCATTCCGTTCCTCTTCCTTCCATAGCGCAGTGCATGGAAGTGATAGGTTTGATGGTAGCGGCAATGGACATAGTTCCTTTTGCGCGCATTCATCTAAGACCATTACAACTGTGCATGCTCAGTCAGTGGAATGGGGACTATACAGACTTGTCTCCGAAGATACAAGTAAATCAGAGGACCAGAGACTCACTCCGTTGGTGGCTGTCCCTGGACAACCTGTCACAAGGGATGACCTTCCGCAGACCAGAGTGGGTCATTGTCACGACCGACGCCAGTCTGATGGGCTGGGGCGCGGTCTGGGGATCCCTGAAAGCTCAGGGTCTTTGGTCTCGGGAAGAATCTCTTCTACCGATAAATATTCTGGAACTGAGAGCGATATTCAATGCTCTCAAGGCTTGGCCTCAGCTAGCGAGGGCCAAGTTCATACGGTTTCAATCAGACAACATGACAACTGTTGCGTACATCAACCATCAGGGGGGAACAAGGAGTTCCCTAGCGATGGAAGAAGTGACCAAAATCATTCTATGGGCGGAGTCTCACTCCTGCCACCTGTCTGCTATCCACATCCCAGGAGTGGAAAATTGGGAAGCGGATTTTCTGAGTCGTCAGACATTGCATCCGGGGGAGTGGGAACTCCATCCGGAAATCTTTGCCCAAGTCACTCAACTGTGGGGCATTCCAGACATGGATCTGATGGCCTCTCGTCAGAACTTCAAAGTTCCTTGCTACGGGTCCAGATCCAGGGATCCCAAGGCGGCTCTAGTGGATGCACTAGTAGCACCTTGGACCTTCAAACTAGCTTATGTGTTCCCGCCGTTTCCTCTCATCCCCAGGCTGGTAGCCAGGATCAATCAGGAGAGGGCGTCGGTGATCTTGATAGCTCCTGCGTGGCCACGCAGGACTTGGTATGCAGATCTGGTGAATATGTCATCGGCTCCACCATGGAAGCTACCTTTGAGACGAGACCTTCTTGTTCAGGGTCCGTTCGAACATCCGAATCTGGTCTCACTCCAGCTGACTGCTTGGAGATTGAACGCTTGATCTTATCGAAGCGAGGGTTCTCAGATTCTGTTATCGATACTCTTGTTCAGGCCAGAAAGCCTGTAACTAGAAAGATTTACCACAAAATTTGGAAAAAATATATCTGTTGGTGTGAATCTAAAGGATTCCCTTGGGACAAGGTTAAGATTCCTAAGATTCTATCCTTCCTTCAAGAAGGATTGGAAAAAGGATTATCTGCAAGTTCCCTGAAGGGACAGATTTCTGCCTTGTCTGTGTTACTTCACAAAAAGCTGGCAGCTGTGCCAGATGTTCAAGCCTTTGTTCAGGCTCTGGTTAGAATCAAGCCTGTTTACAAACCTTTGACTCCTCCTTGGAGTCTCAACTTAGTTCTTTCAGTTCTTCAGGGGGTTCCGTTTGAACCCTTACATTCCGTTGATATTAAGTTATTATCTTGGAAAGTTTTGTTTTTGGTTGCAATTTCTTCTGCTAGAAGAGTTTCAGAATTATCTGCTCTGCAGTGTTCTCCTCCTTATCTGGTGTTCCATGCAGATAAGGTGGTTTTACGTACTAAACCTGGTTTTCTTCCAAAAGTTGTTTCTAACAAAAACATTAACCAGGAGATTATCGTACCTTCTCTGTGTCCGAAACCAGTTGCACAATTTGGATGTTGTTCGCGCTCTAAAATTCTATTTAGATGCTACAAAGGATTTTAGACAAACATCTTCCTTGTTTGTTGTTTATTCCGGTAAAAGGAGAGGTCAAAAAGCAACTTCTACCTCTCTCTCTTTTTGGATTAAAAGCATCATCAGATTGGCTTACGAGACTGCCGGACGGCAGCCTCCCGAAAGAATCACAGCTCATTCCACTAGGGCTGTGGCTTCCACATGGGCCTTCAAGAACGAGGCTTCTGTTGATCAGATATGTAGGGCAGCGACTTGGTCTTCACTGCACACTTTTACCAAATTTTACAAGTTTGATACTTTTGCTTCTTCTGAGGCTATTTTTGGGAGAAAGGTTTTGCAAGCCGTGGTGCCTTCCATTTAGGTGACCTGATTTGCTCCCTCCCTTCATTCGTGTCCTAAAGCTTTGGTATTGGTTCCCACAAGTAAGGATGACGCCGTGGACCGGACACACCTATGTTGGAGAAAACAGAATTTATGTTTAACTGATAAATTACTTTCTCCAACGGTGTGTCCGGTCCACGGCCCGCCCTGGTTTTTTAATCAGGTCTGATAATTTATTTTCTTTAACTACAGTCACCACGGTATCATATGGTTTCTCCTATGCAAATATTCCTCCTTAACGTCGGTCGAATGACTGGGGTAGGCGGAGCCTAGGAGGGATCATGTGACCAGCTTTGCTGGGCTCTTTGCCATTTCCTGTTGGGGAAGAGAATATCCCACAAGTAAGGATGACGCCGTGGACCGGACACACCGTTGGAGAAAGTAATTTATCAGGTAAACATAAATTCTGTTATCCAAAATAAAAACAATTACACCTAATCTTATAGCCCTATTAAAATAAAAAAGGCCCCCAAAATAAAAAAGACCCTAGACTACAATAAACTGCCAATAGCCCTTAAAAGGGCCTTTTGTAGGGAATTGCCCTAAAGAAATCAGCTATTTTCCCTGAAAAAAAATACAAAGACCCCCCAACAGTAAAACCCACCACCCAACTAACCCCCCAAAATAAAAAACCTAAAACTAAAAAAACCTAAGCTACCCATTGCTCTGAAAGGGGCATTTGTATGGGCATTGCCCTTAAAAGGGCATTCAGCTGTTTTTCTTGCCCTTAAAAGGGCATTCAACTCTTTTAAGACAAGCCCAAATCTTAAACTAAAAAAAAAACCCACCCAAAAAAGTTTTAAAAAACCTAACACTAACCTAACACATTTTTTGAAGTCCGTATATACATCCTCATCCAGGCGGCAAGGTCTTCATCCATCCAGGCAGCGTCTTCTATCTTCATCCAGGCAGCATCTTTAATCTTCATCCCGGCTGCACGGAGCGGCTCCATTCTGAAGACATCCGGTGCGGAGCATCCTCTTCATACGGTCACTGCCGTATACTGAATCTTCAATGCAAGGGAGCTTTTTCAAAATGGCATGGGGGGCTGGCGCTTTAGGGTTTAATAGGTTTATTTAGTGGCAGTGATGTGAGAGGTCAGAGGTTTAGGGGTTAATAACTATTTAGTGGCGGCGATGTCGGGGAGCGGCAGAATAGGGGTTAATATCTTTATTATAGTGTGGGCCATGTTGGGGTGCGGGGGAATAGGGGTTAATAACTTTAGTATAGTGGTGACGATTTTGGGGAGCGGCGGAATAGGGGTTAATACATTTTATTAGTGACGGCGATGTTGGGAGTGGCAGATTAGGGGTTAATAACTTTAAAATAGTGTTTGCGATGTGGGAGGGCCTCGGTTTAGGGGTTAATAAATAGTTTATGGGTGTTAGTGTACTTTGTAACAGTTTAGTTATGAGTTTTGTGTAACAGTTTTGCTCTCAGATTGCAAAACGGATCATGTCGGTATAGGGTGTAATGCAAGCTTTTTAGCCTCACCACAAAACTTGTAATGGCAGCGGTATGGAAATCCCATGCAAAAACATCATTTTTTCGAGTGCAGGACTGACATTGCATTACAGGCTAAAATGCTTGCGGTACAGCTATACCGACAAGACTCGTAATGGCTGCGTTGCTGTTTTAACGCTAAATTGGCCATTTTTTCAGCGTTAAAGCACGAGCGCAAAACTCGGAATCTAGGTGATTGTGAATAGGCTTCTATTAGTTCTGACAGATAAAATAGTCAGTTAACCTACCTGAGTTTTAGTTAAATTGTACTTCCCTAGAGTTATACAAAATTGAAAGAAATAGCACTATGTATTTTGAATTATAGTTTAGCAGAGAGCCTGGTACTACTACCCCTTAATAAATAGTATATTTAAAATGAATGGAGGAAAGGGGCTTGTGGCACATATCAATTTAAAATGTAAAGGGAGATTAAACACTCAATACATTTTATAAACATATTATTGAGGTTATTCCCCACCTTCCTCTAGCCATGGGTGCCGCCATGCTTTCACTGTATTCTAGCGCTGAAGTGTTTGCACATGTGCAGCAACTCTACTTCATATGCCTGCAATGTAACCTAGGTTCAATAATGGCAGCACCCATGATTAGAGGGAGGTGCATAAAATGTATTGAGTGTTTAGTCTCCCTTTAAATTTTGCTAAATATATTATAAGAATTTTATTTAAAGATTTTCAAAAAAAGAATCACTCAGGGCTAGTAGGCCCTATCTCACTGATATTAGCCTCACTCTGCTCAGGGAAAGGCCAAGAGGACACCCTAATAAGCCCCTGAAAAATTAGGGGATAAAAATAATGGAGTAGGAAGCATGATGTAAGCTGCAAGACTCCACCAATTTCCTGGCCAGTAGGTTGAAATGTTGGCGTCAGGGGGAGCCTCTCCACTGCAGTCCAAACTCAAACTCAAAAAAAAAAAAAAAAAAAAAAGATAATAAAAGTGGTTGAATTGCTGGTGGAAATGTAAACAAATCTAACAACGAATCGGAATGTTGCACTAGGTCTACCTTTTTCCGATTGGCTAGTGAGCCTCAGAAATAAAAAATCCCATGAGCCTGTGTAACAGTGTCTCTTGTAGCACCAGATGTGCCATCTTCATCCTCTACCTCATTCTCTCATGTTAATACTTTTTATTTCCTATCTTCCTCCTCTACCTCTTTAAGCTCTCCCCCTTGCTACTCTTCCTTCCTTACACCTTTGACCTTTCCTTTCTTTCATCCTTTAACTAACTTTAAATATAGGCATAAAGTCATACATGTTTATCTTAAAAATAGTTGCAAGAAATGTGAAACGATAAAAATGTTGTACATTTTTTTGTTTGTATTTTGTTTATAAATCAAACATTTGTTGTTTCCACACACTTTCCTAAACCACCAGGTTTTGAGGTGTAAACATAGTGCTCACAGTTACTTCCTGCTCATACGCAGTGATTATTAGTGACATCGCGCTTGTGACTGATTTATGGGAGGTAAAATGCCAACATGCCGGTTGACTGATAGCAAGGGTTGATTCCAGCTGATGTGTGGAGCAAGCAAGTATCTCCTGAAAGGGTATTAAAAGGGAAAAAAAAAAAATCACTTTATTACGAGTGTTAGCATGCGTCAGGTAGTATATATGTTTGTGTGTGTATTTAAATATTTATATGTGTATATATGTATTTACAGTCATATAAACACATAAATACATATGTACACACACACATATAAATATATATATATATATATATATATATATATATATATATATATATATATATATATATGTTTGTGCGTGTGTGCATTGGTGCCCTTTGCAGTTAAAGGGATAGTAAACTCCAAAATGTTCTATTATGATTCAGATAGAACATTTTAAAAAACTTTCCAATTTAATTCTATTATCAAATTTTCTTCATTCTCTTGTTATCCATTGCTGAAGGGACAGCATTGCAATACTGACAGGAAGCAGAAAATATCTCTTTAGCCAATCACAAGAGACAAATATGTGCAGGCACCAATTAGCAGCAGCTCCCACTAGTGTATGATAAGTGCATATTCATTTTTTAACTAGGGATTCTAAGAGAACGAAGCACATTTGAAAAAAAAAGTGAAATTAAAAGTGTCTTAAAATGACATGCTCTATCTGAATTATGCAAGTTAAATTTTGACTTTCCTATCCCTTTAAGTAGATTAAAACATGTAAAATAATATTTATGCAATATTCATATTTAATAAAGTGTTATAGTGTGTATTTACTGTAAATATTTAACATTCCAATGTTCTCCACATAGGAAAATATGTTATATGTATATATCTTTGTGTATATTCTATATCTATCTATATATATATATATATATATATATATATATATATATATACACACTCACCGGCCACTTTATTAGGTACACCTCTTCAATTTCTTGGTAACACGCTAGTCAGCCAATCACATGGCAGCAACTCAATGCATTTAGGTATCTAGACGTGGTGAAGACAACTTGCTGAAGTTCAAACCGAGCATCAGAATGGGGAAGAAAAAGGATTTAAGTGACTTTAAACGTGACATGTTTGTTGGTGCCTGACGGTAGTATTTAAAAAACTGCTGATCTACTGGGATTTTCACGCACAACCATCTCTAGGGTTTACAGAGAATGGTCCGAAAAAGAGAAAATATCCAGGCAGTTGTGTGGACGACTATGCCTTGTTGATGTCAATTCAATTCGCACAGGCTCACCAAAATTGGACAATAGAAGAATGGAAAAACGTTGCCTGGTCTGATGAGTCTCAATTTCAGCTGCTACATTCAGATGGTAAGGTCAGAATTTGGCGTAAACAACATGAAAGCATGGATCCATCCTGCCTTGTATCAATGGTTCAGGCTGGTGGTTGCGGTCTAATGGTGTGGGGGATATTTTCTTGGCACACTATGGGCCCCTTAGTACAAATTGAGCATTGTTTAAACGCCACGGCCTACCTGAGTATTGTTGCTTACCATGTCCATTCGTTTATGACCACAGTGTACCCACAGTGTACCCATCGTACATGCTTTTTTTTTTAATGCCTGGGGCAAATCGGGCTAGCAACCCGGGACAGGAGGATAGACCCCTATAATCGCGACTGTCCCGCGAAAATCGGGACAGTTGGGGGGTATGGTCACCAGATCTCAATCCAATAGAGCACCTATGGTATGTGGTGTAATGGGAAATTCACATCATATATGTGCAGCCGACAATTCTGAAGCAACTGCGTGATGCTATCATGTCAATATAGACTAAAATGTCTGAGGAATGTTTCCAACACCTTGTTGAATCTATGCCGTGAAGAATTAAGATAGTTCTGAAGGCAAAAGGGGGTCCTACCCGGTACTAGCAAGGTGTACCTAATAAATTGGCCTGTGAGTGTTAGCCCACTTGAGAATATGCTATAGTGTTTGCGCACGAGTAGGTGTTTTTATTTCACTATTTTTGCTCCATTGACTTCTATAGGGAAATAAGTTATCGCACGCACAATATTCTAAGTCCAGCATTTTACGCGCGAAAACAGTTTATTTTCAACTTGTAATACGAGCACTTCCTGACACTCGCAAAATGCTTACTTCTATCGTAGTTAACGCTCGAGGTGGACCGTTAAAAAAACGCTTCACTTGTAATTTGGCCCTTTATTGCGCAAATACTGTAGCTGGTAACTGACACTAGGAGGATTGGCAGCTGTTTGTGTTTATCGAATAATTTAGAATATATACACTGATTACTTTTTGAACTTCTTTGTGTAAAGCTAAATCTGAATATAAATCTACAGCTTTGTACATAAAGTGTAATATGTCTGTTATGGTAGATGAGTTTAGCATTCCCCATATACTTGTTAAGACACTGAGTCTGTGTGACAGTGTAGGGAGAAGTGTTGCAGGGAACTTTGTCTCCCTAATTAATGCAGCAATGTCTGACTGTGGAGCCCCTCAAGTCTCAGTGTAGCTCATTTGGACACCTGCTGATTGCTCGCTGGGGCCGCCTGTGTCACGTCTGCTCTGTGCAGCTCCCAAGCGCTCCTCTGAGGGCTTTAAACCCATTTGATAGTAGATGTGGCATTTTAACATGTGGCACTTTGGCTTCTCAATATCTGTCTAATTGCCCACTACAGAAAGGTGAAAAGGGCAGATTTGCAGAATGAGAGGAGCCAGAAACCCATTCACTGCTACAGGAGATTCAGACACCGCTCACATATCACAGCAATATCACACCCATTGTATCTCTGCTCAGGGCCAGTACTGTATGTCTGCGTAACACTGAATGTGTTTGTTGCAATAAATATACTGACTTGCAATAGGAACAAAGAGCAATCATTACAAGAGCAGTGTTTGTCCATCTCTCAAGAACAGGCAAAGAACTCCAATGAAACACACGTGGAAACTAGCTCAGCTTTTCATGGGGTCCGTTATAGTCTTTTAGACTTTTTTTATTTGATACCTTTCCAGTTCACAAGAAAAAGCCTGCTTTGTATTATTTTCTGGTTTCTGATGACGTCATCGCTCTCTAGCAGTATTCCAATCCACTGAACACTTGTTGTCCTAGTTATACCATCTACATCAGTGATTTTTAACCTTTTTTCTCTTGTTAAGTGTATTCAGTCCACGGGTCATCCATTACTTATGGGATATATTCCCTTCCCAACAGGAAGTTGCAAGAGGATCACCCAAGCAGAGCTGCTATATAGCTCCTCCCCTCACATGTCATATCCAGTCATTCTCTTGCAACTCAACTAGATAGGACGTTGTGAGAGGTCTGTGGTGTTTTTATACTTAGTTTATTTCTTCAATCAAAAGTTTGTTATTTTAAATGGCACCGGAGTGTGCTGTTTGTTCTCAGGCAGTATTTGGAAGAAGAATCTGCCTGCGTTTTCTATGATCTTAGCAGAAGTAACTAAGATCCACTGGCTGTTCTCGCACATTCTGAGGAGTGGGGTAACTTTCAGAAAGGGAATAGCGTGCGGGGAATCCTGCAAACAAGGTATGTGCAGTAAATTATTTTTCTAAGGAATGGAATTGACTAAGAAAATACTGCTGATACCGATGTAATGTAAGTAAAGCCTTTAATACAGTGAGAGCGACTGTTAGCAGGCTGATTTAAATATATACAGTAAAGTAATTTTCTAAGGAATGGAATTTGACTGAGAAAATGCTATTAATACTGAAGTGATGTTGTAAGCCTTAAATGCAGTAGGAAGACTGGTATCAGGCTTATCAATAGAGATTCATACTCCTTAAAAAAAGGATGTTTAAAACAATTTTGCTGGCATGTTTATTCGTTTTGTGAGGTACACTGGTGATAAAACTTATTGGGGCATAAATTTTTTCCACATGGCTGACCGGTATTTCTGCATAGAAACAGTTAACTGAAACTCCCAATGTTGTAATTTTGTGTAGGAGGGGCCTATTTTAGAGCTTTTTTGACACAGTAAAAATTCAGGCTCAGTCTTCCTGCTTCTTCCTGCATGACCCAGGTCGTCTCCAGAGAGCTTAAGGGACTTCAAAAGTCATTTTGAGGGAGGTAATCAGTCACAGCAGACCTGTGACAGTGGTTTTTGACTGTATTAAAAAACGTTTTTTTCTTTACTGCTTATAAAAATCCATTTTGGGTATTAAGGGGTTAATCATCCATTTGCAAGTGGGTGCAATGCTCTGCTAACTTAATACATTTACTGTGAAAATTTGATTGCTATAACTGATTTGGTTCATTGTTATTTCAACTGTGACAGTTTTTTTGTGCTTCTTAAAGGCACAGTAGCGTTTTTCTTTATTGCTTGTAAAATTATTTACAGTGTTTTCCAAGTCTGCTAGTTTTATTGCTAGTCTGTTTAAACATGTCTGACACAGATGAATCTGTTTGTTCACTATGTTTAAAGGCCAGTGTGGAGCTCCATAGAAATATGTGTACTAAATGTATTGATTTCACTTTAAATAATAAAGGTCAGTCTTTATCTATAAAGGAATTATCACCAGACAACGAGGGGGAAGTTATGCCGACTAACTCTCCTCACGTGTCAGTACCTTCGCCTCCCGCTCAGGAGGCGCGTGATATTGTGGCGCCAAAGTGCATCAGGGACGTCCATACAAATCACTTTACAAGACATGGCTACTATTATGAATAATACCCTGACAGAAGTATTATCTAAATTGCCAGAATTAAGAGGCAAGCGCGATTGCTCTGGGGTAAGAATAGAGCGCGCTGGTGCTACAAGAGCCATGTCCGATACTGCGTCACAGTTTGCAGAACATGAGGACGGAGAGCTTCATTCTGTAGGTGACGGATCTGATCCAGGGAAACAGGATTCAGAGATCTCTAATTTTAAATTTAAGCTTGAGAACCTCCGTGTATTGCTAGGGGAGGTTTTAGCGGCTCTGAATGACTGTAACACAGTTGCAATTCCAGAAAAATTATGTAGGCTGGATAGATACTATGCAGTACCGGTGTGTACTGATGTTTTTCCTATACCTAAAAGGCTTACAGAAATTATTAGCAAGGAGTGGGATAGACCTGGTGTGCCCTTTTCCCCACCTCCTATATTTAGAAAAATGTTTCCAATAGACGCCACTACACGGGACTTATGGCAGACGGTCCCTAAGGTGGAGGGAGCAGTTTCTACTTTAGCTAAGCGTACCACTATCCCGGTGGAGGATAGTTGTGCTTTTTCGGATCCAATGGATAAAAAATTGGTAGGTTACCTTAAGAAAATGTTTGTTCAACAAGGTTTTATCTTGCAGCCCCTTGCATGCATTGCGCCTGTCACTGCTGCTGCGGCATTCTGGTTTGAGTCTCTAGAAGAGGCCATTCACTCAGCTCCATTGGATGAAATTATGGACAAGCTTAAAGCACTTAAGCTAGCTAATGCATTTGTTTCTGATGCCATTGTACATTTAACTAAACTAACGGCTAAGAACTCTGGATTTGCCATCCAGGCGCGCAGAGCGTTATGGCTTAAATCCTGGTCAGCTGATGTGACTTCTAAATCTAAATTGCTTAATATTCCTTTCAAGGGGCAAACCTTATTCGGACCCGGCTTGAAAGAAATTATCTCTGACATTACTGGAGGTAAGGGTCATACTCTTCCTCAGGACAGGGCCAAATCAAAGGCCAAACAGTCTAATTTTCGTGCCTTTCGAAATTTCAAGGCAGGAGCAACGTCAACTTCCTCCGCCCCAAAACAGGAAGGAACCGTTGCTCGTTATAGACAGGAACTAACCAGTCCTGGAACAAGGGCAAGCAGGCCAGAAAACCTGCTACTGCCCCTAAGACAGCATGAAGGGATGGCCCCCTATCCGGAAACGGATCTAGTGGGGGGCAGACTTTCTCTCTTCGCCCAGGCATGGGCAAGAGATGTCCAGGATCCCTGGGCGTTGGAGATCATATCTCAGGGATATCTTCTGGACTTCAAATCTTCTCCTCCTCAAGGGAGATTTCATCTTTCAAGGTTATCAGAAAACCAGATAAAGAAAGAGGCATTACTACGTTGCGTACAAGACCTCCTAGTAATGGGGGTGATCCACCCAGTTCCGCGGACGGAACAAGGACAGGGGTTTTATTCAAATCTGTTTGTGGTTCCCAAGAAAGAGGGTACCTTCAGACCAATTTTGGACCTAAAGATCTTAAACAAATTCCTAAGAGTTCCATCATTCAAAATGGAAACTATTCGGACTATCCTACCCATGATCCAAGAGGGGCAGTACATGACCACAGTGGATTTAAAGGATGCCTACCTTCACATACCGATTCACAAAGATCATCATCGGTTCCTAAGATTTGCCTTTCTAGACAGGCATTACCAGTTTGTAGCTCTCCCCTTCGGGTTGGCTACGGCCCCAAGAATCTTTACAAAGGTGCTGGGCTCTCTTCTGGCGTGGTCTAAGACCGCGAGGCATAGCGGTGGCTCCATATCTAGACGACATCCTGATACAGGAGTCAAGCTTGCAAATTACCAAATCTCATACAGAGATAGTTCTGGCATTTCTAAGGTCGCATGGGTGGAAGGTGAACGTGGAAAAGAGTTCTCTATCACCACTCACAAGAGTCTCCTTCCTAGGGACTCTGATAGATTCTGTAGAAATGAAAATCTACCTGACAGAGGCTAGGCTATCAAAACTCTTAAATGCTTGCCGGGTCCTTCATTCCATTCCACGCCCGTCAGTGACTCAGTGCATGGAAGTAATCGGCTTAATGGTAGCGGCAATGGACATAGTGCCATTTGCGCGCCTACATCTCAGACCGCTGCAATTGTGCATGCTAGGTCAGTGGAATGGGGATTACTCAGATTTGTCCCCCCTACTAAATCTGGATCAAGAGACCAGAGATTCTCTTCTCTGGTGGCTATCTCGGGTCCATCTGTAAAGGGGCATGACCTTTCGCAGACCAGATTGGACGGTTGTAACAACAGATGCCAGCCTCCTAGGCTGGGGCACAGTCTGGAATTCCCTGAAGGCTCAGGGATCTTGGACTCAGGAGGAGAAACTCCTCCCAATAAATATTCTGGAGCTAAGGGCAATATTCAATGCTCTTCTAGCTTGGCCTCAGTTAGCAACACTGAGGTTCATCAGATTTCATTCGGACAACATCACGACTGTGGCTTATATCAACCATCAAGGGGGAACCAGGAGCTCCCTAGCGATGTTAGAAGTCTCAAAGATAATTTGCTGGACAGAGTCTCACTCTTGCCACTTGTCAGCGATCCACATCCCAGGCGTGGAGAACTGGGAGGCGGACTTTCTAAGTCGTCAGACTTTTCATCCGGGGGAGTGGGAACTCCATCCGGAGGTTTTTGCTCAACTGGTCCATCGTTGGGGCAAACCAGAGTTGGATCTCATGGCGTCTCGCCAGAACGCCAAACTTCCTCGTTACGGATCCAGGTCCAGGGACCCGGGAGCGACGCTGATAGATGCTCTAGCAGCTCCTTGGTTCTTCAACATGGCTTATGTGTTTCCACCGTTTCCTCTGCTCCCTCGACTGATTGCCAAAATCAATCAGGAGAGAGCATGGGTGATTCTGATAGCGCCTGCGTGGCCACGCAGGACCTGGTATGCAGACCTAGTGGACATGTCATCCTGTCCACCATGGACTCTACCTTTGAGGCAAGACCTTCTAATACAAGGTCCTTTCAATCATCCAAATCTAATTTCTCTGAGACTGACTGCGTGGAGATTGAACGCTTGATCCTATCAAAGCGTGGCTTCTCCGAGTCAGATATTGATACCTTGATACAGGCACGAAAGCCTGTTACCAGAAAAATCTACCATAAGATATGGCGTAAATACCTGTATTGGTGCGAATCCAAGAGTTACTCATGGAGTAAGGTTAGGATTCCAAGGATATTGTCCTTTCTCCAAGAGGGTTTGGAAAAAGGCTTATCAGCTAGTTCTTTAAAGGGACAGATTTCTGCTCTGTCTATTCTTTTGCACAAGCGTCTGGCAGATGTTCCAGACGTCCAGGCCTTTTGTCAAGCCTTAGCTAGGATTAAGCCTGTGTTTAAAACTGTTGCTCCTCTGTGGAGCTTAAACTTGGTTCTTAAAGTTCTTCAAGGAGTTCCGTTTGAACCCCTTCATTCCGTTGATATTAAACTTTTATCTTGGAAAGTTCTGTTTTTGGTGGCTATTTCCTCGGCTCGAAGAGTCTCGGAGTTATCCGCCGTACATTGTGATTCTCCTTATCGGATTTTCCATTCAGACATGGTAGTTCTGCGTACTAAACCTGGGTTTTTACCTAAGGTAGTCTCTAACAGGAATATCAATCACGAGATTGTTGTTCCGTCATTATGTCCTAATCCTTCTTCAAAGAAGGAACGACTTTTGCACAATCTGGACGTAGTCCGTGCCCTGAAATTCTATTTACAGGCAACTAAGGATTTTCGTCAAACTTCTTCACTGTTTGTCGTTTACTCTGGGCAGAGGAGAGGTCAAAAAGCTTCGGCAACCTCTCTCTCCTTTTGGCTTCGTAGCATAATACGCTTAGCCTATGAGACTGCTGGACAGCAGCCCCCGGAGAGAATTACAGCTCATTCCACTAGAGCTGTGGCTTCCACCTGGGCCTTTAAGAATGAGGCCTCTGTTGAACAGATTTGCAAGGCTGCGACTTGGTCTTCACTTCACACTTTTTCAAAATTTTACAAATTTGACACTTTTGCTTCTTCGGAGGCTGTTTTTGGGAGAAAGGTTCTACAGGCAGTGGTTCCTTCCGTTTAAGTTCCTGCCTTGTCCCTCCCATCATCCGTGTACTTAGCTTTGGTATTGGTATCCCATAAGTAATGGATGACCCGTGGACTGAATACACTTAACAAGAGAAAACATAATTTATGCTTACCTGATAAATTTATTTCTCTTGTAGTGTATTCAGTCCACGGCCCGCCCTGTCCTTTTTAAGGCAGATCTAAATTTTAATTAATACTCCAGTCACCACTGCACCCTATGGTTTCTCCTTTCTCGTCTTGTTTCGGTCGAATGACTGGATATGGCAGTGAGGGGAGGAGCTATATAGCAGCTCTGCTTTGGGTGATCCTCTTGCAACTTCCTGTTGGGAAGGGAATATATCCCATAAGTAATGGATGACCCGTGGACTGAATACACTACAAGAGAAATAAATTTATCAGGTAAGCATAAATTATGTTTTTTGCCGTGGCACACTTTTTTACATTAAAAAATCCTGTGGCACACCACCATCCCAAAATTTTAAAAAAATCACACATTGTAGCCTAATACAGCATATATATACACACATACACACAAACACACAGATACTGTATGTATTGTGCTGTTATGCCATGCCTCTTACAAACTACCCCTGCACTGGGAGTAAAAAACAAGCAAAGTTTAAAAAATATGTCACACTGTTGTCAGTCTGCCGCGGCACACCTGAGGATCTCTCACGGCACACTAGTGTGCCATGGCACACTGGTTGAAAAATACTGATCTACATCACCAGCCGTATGCTCTTGCGAACCTGTGTGACCTGTTTTTTATGACATATCTTATCTTTTGTCCTGCTAATCTTACTCTTGCTTACTTGACTTTTAGACTATGATATATGATCATCACAATGACTAATTAGACTGGAGGGTTAAAAAAAATGTTAATTAAAAACTATCGTAAAATTGTTAACTACGTATGTTCTAAATTGATATTATTAGTAAAGGGAAAAAAATACATGCAAACAAACATAATCGTGAATAATAATTAAAGTTAAAGGGACGGTAAAGTCAAAATTAAACGTAAAGGGATATGAAACTCAAATTTTTTCTTTCATTATTCAGATAGGGCATGCAATTTTAAACAATTTTCTATTGTACTTCTATTGTCAATTTTTTTTTCTTTGTTTTCGTGATATCTTTTGTTGAAAAGCAGGGACTTTTTTTTTTGCATAGAAGCCCATTTCTCCTGTTAAGTGTGATCAGTCCACGGGTCATCATTACTTCTGGGATATTATCTCCTCCCCTACAGGAAGTGCAAGAGGATTCACCCAGCAGAGCTGCTAAATAGCTCCTCCCCTCTACGTCACCCCCAGTCATTCTCTTGCACCCAACGAATAGATAGGATGTGTGAGATTACTGTGGTGATTTAATTAGTTTATTAACTTCAATCAAAAGTTTGTTATTTTATAATAGCACCGGAGTGTGTTATTCATTCTCTTGTAGAATTTGAAGAAGAATCTACATGAGTTTTTTCTATGATTTTAGCCGGAGTAGTTAAGATCATATTGCTGTTTCTCGGCCATCTGAGGAGAGGTAAACTTCAGATCAGGGGACAGCGGGCAGATTAATCTGCAAAGAGGTATGTAGCAGTTTGTTATTTTCTGACATGGAATTGATGAGAAAATTCTGCCATACCGTTATAATGTAAACTCAGCCTTAAATGCAGTAGATGTAGCTGGTATCAGGCTGTCATGTATGTATATTTTACACTTCAGTATTCTGGGGAATGGTACTTCACTGGATTTATACTGTATGCATAGAATTAACCTAATTTGCAGGGACTTGCAATAGGTTTTAAATAACAATTAATTTATTGAGGTTAAACGTTTTTTTGCTGGCATGTAAAAACGTTTATTTCTCTGAGGTACTGGGTGAAAAAATGTTTTGGGCACTATTTTTTTCCACTTGGCAATAGTTTTTGTTTAAATTAAAGCAGTTCACTGATCTCTCTCACTGTTATGTGTGAGGGGGAGGGGCCATTTTTGGCGCTTTTACTACGCATCAAAAAAAACTCAGTCAGAAGTTCATTTTCTTCCTGCATGATCCGGTTCATCTCTACAGAACTCAGGGATCTCCAAAGCCTTTTTTGAGGGAGGTAATCATCACAGCAGAGCTGTGAAGATTGTAGTTGACTGATAAAAAACGTTTATTTGTGTATTTTTTTCTGCTGCCTGGGTTAGTTATCCTTTGCTAATGGGAACAATCCTTTGCTAAAATTGTATATTTCTGACAAAGATTGATGCTATAACTTAATTATTTTCAACTGTCATAATTTTTTCTGTGCTTCTTATAGGCACAGTTCGTTTTCATATTATTGTAAATTACTTAAAAAAGCATTTCCAAGTTGCTAGTTAATTGCTAGTGTGTTAAACATGTCTGATTCAGAGGAAGATACATGTGCTATATGTGCTAATGCCAAAGTGGAGCCCAATAGAAGTTTATGTACTAACTGTATTGATGCTACTTTAAATAAAAGTCAATCTGTACAAATTGAACATATTTCACCAGACAACGAGGGGAGAGTTATGCCGACTAACTCGCCTCACGTGTCAGTACCTACATCTCCCGCTCGGGAGGTGCGTGATATTGTAGCGCCGAGTACATCTGGGCGGCCATTTCAAATCACATTACAGGATATGGCTACTGTTATGACTGAAGTTTTGGCTAAATTACCAGAACTTAGAGGCAAGCGTGATCACTCTGGGGTGAGAACAGAGTGCGCTGATAATATTAGGGCCATGTCAGACACTGCGTCACAGGCGGCAGAACATGAGGACGGAGAACTTCATTCTGTGGGTGACGGTTCTGATCCAAATAGATTGGATTCAGATATTTCAAATTTTAAATTTAAGCTGGAAAACCTCCGTGTATTACTAGGGGAGGTGTTAGCGGCTCTGAATGATTGTAACACAGTTGCAATACCAGAGAAAATGTGTAGGTTGGATAAATATTTTGCGGTACCGGCGAGTACTGATGTTTTCCCTATACCTAAGAGACTTACTGAAATTGTTACTAAGGAGTGGGATAGGCCCGGTGTACCGTTCTCACCCCCTCCGATATTTAGAAAAATGTTTCCAATAGACGCCACCACACGGGACTTATGGCAAACGGTCCCTAAGGTGGAGGGAGCAGTTTCTACTTTAGCTAAGCGTACCACTATCCCGGTGGAGGATAGCTGTGCCTTTTCAGATCCAATGGATAAAAAATTAGAGGGTTACCTTAAGAAAATGTTTGTTCAACAAGGTTTTATATTGCAACCTCTTGCATGTATTGCGCCTGTCACGGCTGCAGCAGCATTTTGGTTTGAGTCTCTGGAAGAGACACTTCAATCATCTACACTAGATGAGATTACAGACAAACTTAAAGCCCTTAAGTTAGCTAACTCATTTATTTCAGATGCCGTAGTACATTTAACTAAACTTACGGCTAAGAATTCCGGATTTGCCATTCAGGCACGCAGAGCACTGTGGCTAAAATCCTGGTCAGCTGATGTTACTTCTAAATCTAAATTGCTTAATATACCTTTCAAAGGGCAAACCTTGTTCGGGCCCGGGTTGAAGGAGATTATCGCTGACATTACAGGAGGTAAAGGCCATGCCCTGCCTCAGGACAAAGCCAAACCTAGGGCTAGACAGTCGAATTTTCGTTCCTTTCGTAATTTCAAAGCAGGAACAGCATCAACCTCCTCTGCACCAAAACAGGAAGGAGCTGTTGCTCGCTACAGACAAGGCTGGAAACCTAACCAGTCCTGGAACAAGGGCAAGCAGGCCAGGAAACCTGCTGCTGCCCCTAAGACAGCATGAATCGAGGGCCCCCGATCCGGGACCGGATCTAGTAGGGGGCAGACTTTCTCTCTTCGCCCAGGCTTGGGCAAGAGATGTTCAGGATCCCTGGGCGTTAGAGATCATATCTCAGGGATACCTTCTGGACTTCAAATCCTCTCCCCCAAGAGGGAGATTTCATCTGTCAAGGTTATCAACAAACCAAATAAAGAAAGAAGCGTTCCTACGCTGCGTACAAGATCTTTTATTAATGGGAGTGATCCATCCAGTTCCGCGGTCGGAACAAGGACAAGGGTTTTACTCAAATCTGTTTGTAGTTCCCAAAAAAGAGGCAACTTTCAGGCCAATCTTGGATTTAAAGATCCTAAACAAATTCCTAAGAGTTCCATCGTTCAAGATGGAAACGATTCGAACAATTTTGCCCATGATCCAAGAGGGTCAGTACATGACCACAGTGGATTTAAAGGATGCTTACCTTCACATACCGATTCACAGAAATCATTACCGGTATCTAAGGTTTGCCTTTCTAGACAGGCATTACCAGTTTGTAGCTCTTCCATTCGGACTGGCTACGGCTCCAAGAATCTTCACAAAGGTTCTGGGTACTCTTCTGGCGGTACTAAGACCGCGAGGAATTTCGGTAGCTCCGTACCTAGACGACATTCTGATACAAGCTTCAAGCTTTCAAACTGCCAAGTCTCATACAGAGTTAGTACTGGCATTTCTAAGGTCGCATGGATGGAAGGTGAACGAAAAGAAGAGTTCTCTCTTTCCACTCACAAGAGTTCCCTTCTTGGGGACTCTGATAGATTCTGTAGAAATGAAGATTTACCTGACAGAAGACAGGTTAACAAAGCTTCAAAATGCATGCCGTGTCCTTCATTCCATTCAACACCCGTCAGTAGCTCAATGCATGGAGGTGATCGGCTTAATGGTAGCGGCAATGGACGTAGTACCTTTTGCACGCCTACATCTCAGACCGCTGCAATTGTGCATGCTAAGTCAGTGGAATGGGGATTACTCAGATTTGTCCCCCACTCTGAATCTGAATCAAGAGACCAGAAATTCTCTTCTATGGTGGCTTTATCGGCCACACCTGTCCAGGGGGATGCCATTCAGCAGGCCAGACTGGACAATTGTAACAACAGACGCCAGCCTACTAGGTTGGGGCGCTGTCTGGAATTCTCTGAAGGCTCAGGGACTATGGAATCAGGAGGAGAGTCTCCTTCCAATAAACATTCTGGAATTGAGAGCAGTTCTCAATGCCCTTCTGGCTTGGCCCCAGTTAACAACTCGGGGGTTCATCAGGTTTCAGTCGGACAACATCACGACTGTAGCTTACATCAACCATCAGGGAGGGACAAGAAGCTCCCTAGCAATGATGGAAGTATCAAAGATAATTCGCTGGGCAGAGTCTCACTCTTGCCACCTGTCTGCAATCCACATCCCGGGAGTGGAGAACTGGGAGGCGGATTTCTTAAGTCGTCAGACTTTTCATCCGAGGGAGTGGGAACTTCATCCGGAGGTCTTTGCCCAGATACTTCGACGTTGGGGCAAACCAGAGATAGATCTCATGGCGTCTCGTCAGAACGCCAAGCTTCCTCGCTACGGGTCCAGATCCAGGGATCCGGGAGCAGTTCTGATAGATGCTTTGACAGCACCTTGGACCTTCGGGATGGCTTATGTGTTTCCACCCTTCCCGATGCTTCCTCGATTGATTGCCAGAATCAAACAGGAGAGAGCATCAGTGATTCTAATAGCACCTGCATGGCCACGCAGGACTTGGTATGCAGATCTAGTGGACATGTCATCCTGTCCGCCTTGGTCTCTACCTCTGAAACAGGACCTTCTGATCCAGGGTCCATTCAAACATCAAAATCTAACTTCTCTGAAGCTGACTGCTTGGAAATTGAACGCTTGATTTGATCAAAACGTGGGTTTTCTGAGCCAGTTATTGATACCTTAATACAGGCTAGGAAGCCTGTTACCAGAAGGATTTACCATAAAATATGGCGTAAATACTTATATTGGTGCGAATCCAAGAGTTACTCATGGAGTAAGGTTAGGATTCCAAGGATATTGTCTTTTCTACAAGAAGGTTTAGAAAAGGGGTTATCCGCTAGTTCTTTAAAGGGACAGATTTCAGCTCTGTCCATTCTTTTACACAAACGTCTGTCAGAAGTTCCGGACGTTCAAGCTTTTTGTCAGGCTTTAGCTAGGATCAAGCCTGTGTTTAAAACTGTTGCTCCACCATGGAGTTTGAACTTAGTTCTTAATGTTTTACAGGGTGTTCTGTTTGAACCCCTTCATTACATTGATATCAAGTTGTTATCTTGGAAAGTTCTGTTTTTAATGGCTATTTCCTCGGCTCGAAGAGTCTCTGAGTTATCTGCCTTACATTGTGATTCTCCTTATCTGATTTTTCATTCAGACAAGGTAGTTCTGCGTACTAAACCTGGGTTCCTACCTAAGGTGGTCACTAACAGGAATATCAATCAAGAGATTGTTGTTCCATCCTTGTGTCCTAATCCTTCCTCGAAGAAGGAACGTCTGCTACACAATCTAGATGTAGTCCGTGCCCTGAAATTTTATCTACAGGCAACTAAGGAGTTTCGTCAAACGTCTTCCCTGTTTGTCGTTTATTCTGGCCAGAGGAGAGGTCAAAAAGCTTCGGCTACCTCTCTCTCGTTTTGGCTTCGTAGCATAATACGATTAGCCTATGAGACTGCTGGACAGCAGCCTCCTGAAAGAATTACAGCTCATTCTACTAGAGCTGTGGCTTCCACTTGGGCCTTTAAGAATGAGGCTTCTGTTGAACAGATTTGCAAGGCTGCAACTTGGTCTTCTCTTCATACTTTTTCCAAATTTTACAAATTTGACACTTTTGCTTCTTCGGAGGCTGTTTTTGGGAGAAAGGTTCTTCAGGCAGTGGTTCCCTCCGTATAAAGAGCCTGCCTGTCCCTCCCGTCATCCGTGTACTTTTGCTTTGGTATTGGTATCCCAGAAGTAATGATGACCCGTGGACTGACCACACTTAACAGGAGAAAACAAAATTTATGTTTACCTGATAAATTCATTTCTCCTGTAGTGTGGTCAGTCCACGGCCCGCCCTGTTTTTTATGGCAGGCTAAAAAATTTTTTGGATTATACTCCAGTCACCACTACACCCTTGGGCTTCTCCTTTCTCGTTGGTCCTTTGGTCGAATGACTGGGGGTGACGTAGAGGGGAGGAGCTATATGGCAGCTCTGCTGGGTGAATCCTCTTGCACTTCCTGTAGGGGAGGAGATAATATCCCAGAAGTAATGATGACCCGTGGACTGACCACACTACAGGAGAAATGAATTTATCAGGTAAACATAAATTTTGTTTTCTTGAGCACTATATGGCAGCAGTTTTTAAAGAATGTTATCCATTTGCAAGAGCACTAGATGCAGCGCTATTTCCTGTCATATAGTGCTCCAGGGGCCCGATCCGATATGCAGCGTCGCCCGCAAAAGCCGGCGACGCCAAATTTTGCGCGAGTTTGGTATCACATATATGGCGTAACATAGAAGTTACGCTCGTATATTTCTGCCTTCAGTCGTAGTTTTTTGGCCCATAGACAGGTATACCAAACCCACGCAGTTTGGTATCCAATATACAGTGTAAGGACTTACGTGGCGAAAATGGAGAAATCTTACTCCATTTTCACCTTGCCACAAAATGCTGGCGTAGTAAGCCTTACGCTGAGTTTTGGAGCCCCATAACTCCCTAAACTGCCTTCAAAATAAAACCTAACACCTAACGCATGCGCAATGTCTATCTACCTGTCAACCGCAATCCCCCGCCGCAACCCCTAATAATGTGTTTAACCCCTAAACCGCCGCTCCCGGACCCAGCCGCCACCTACATTAAATGTCTAACCCCCTAATGTGATCCCCCTACACCGCCGCCACCTACATTAAAATTATTAACCCCTAATGTAATTCCCCTACACCGCCGCCACCTATATTAAAATTATTACCTCCTATTGCGAGCCCCCTACCCCGCTGCCACCTATTTTAACTACATTACCCCCAATCTAATCCCCCTACATCGCCGCCACCTATATTAAATATATTAACCCCTAATCTAATTCCCCTACACCGCCGCAACCTATTTTAACTATATTACCCCCTAATATGATCCCCCTACACTGCCGCCACCTATTTTAACTACATTACCCCGTAACCTAATCCCCCTACCCCGCCGCCACCTACATTAAAATGATTAACCCCTAATCTATTCCCCCTACACCGCCGCCACCTATAATAAATGTATTACCCCCTAAATTACTAAAATGTCCCTACCCTAAACTAAATTACAAATAGCCCTGAAAAGGGCCTTTTGCGGGGCATTGCCCCAAAGTAATCAGCTCTTTTACCTGTAATCTGACCCCCCTACACCGCCGCCACCTATAGTAAATATATTAACCCCTAATCTAATCCCCCTACACCGCGGCCACCTATATTAAATATATTAACCCCTAATCTGACCCCCCCTACACCGCCGCCACCTATATTAACTATATTAACCCTAATTATATTAGGGTTAATATAGTTAATATAGTTATTATATTATATATATTATTAATATAGTTAATAATTAATATAGTTATTATATTATATATATTAAATATATTAACCCTATCTAACCCTAACACCCCTAACTTAATTATTATTGCAATAAATCTAAATAATATTTATATTATTAACTAAAATATTCCTATTTAAAACTAAATACTTAAATAAACCTTAAGATAGCTACAATATAATTAATAATTACATTGTAGCTATTTTAGGGTTTATATTTATTTTACAGGTAACTTGGTATTTATTTTAACTAGGTACAATAGCTATTAAATAGTTAACCCCTTAAGGACACAGCTTTCAGTTTGCTCAATTGTTTTCTATTTAATAGCTACCTAGTTAAAATAATTACCAATTTACCTGTAAAATAAATCCTAACCTAAGTTACAAATACACCTACACTATCAATAAATTAATTAAATAAACTACAATTATCTAAACTAAAATATAATTAAATACACTAAACTAAATTAAAAAAACAAACAAACACTAAATTACAAAAAATAAAAAAAGATTACAAGAATTTTAAGATAATTACACCTAATCTAAGCCCCCTAATAAAATAACAAATCCCCCCAAAATAAAAAAATGTCCCTACCCTAAACTAAATTACAAAAAGTTATCAGCTCTATTACCAGCCCTGAAAAGGGCCTTTTGTGGGGCATTGCTCCAAAGTAATTAGCTATTTTACCTGTGAAAAAAAAGAACAACCCCCCCATTACAACCACCACCCACACACCCCTACTCTAAAACCCACCCTATACCCCCTTAAAAAACCTAAGTCTAACCCCCAAGTGGTCCTTACCTGTCCTGAAGACCGGCGGAGAAGGTCCTGTTCCAGGCAGAGAAGTCTTCTTCCAGGCGGCGACCTCTTCTTCTTCCAGGAACCAGCCGGCGCGGAGCAGAGGAGTTGAAGACCGATGACCGCGGAACTGAAGACCGTCCTCTCTGGAACTGAAGACCGGAGCCATGGAGCGTGGAGGATCCTCTTCATACGATCGCCGCCGTACACTGAATCGGAATTCAAGGTACGTGATTAAAAATGGCGTCCCTTGAATTCCTATTGGCTGATTTGAGCCTTCAAATTCAAATCAGCCAATCGGATGAGAGCTACTTTAATTCTATTGGCTGATTTGATATTCTAATCAGCCAATAGAATTACAGTAGCTCTTATTTTTTTTATTTTTGGGAGGCGTGTTAGACAGTAACGGCAGATTCTATACTTTAGTAAGTTTTTTTATGCTGCGGCAGTTTCTAAAGTGCTGTAAGTCACTGGCGACTCCAGAAATTTGTACTTACGCAGATTTCTGGACATCGCTAGTTTGTCAGACTTACGACACTTTAGCAAATGCCGGCGTCGTATATGAGATAGCTCGCTGTGCGAGCTGAAACTACGGGCGGCGCAGGTTTACACACTTGCGCCGAAACCTGCGCCGTATATCGGATCGCGCCCCAGATGCCTGCATACCTAGGTATCTCTTAAACACAGAATATCATGGAAACGAAGTAGATTTGATAATAGAAGTAAACTGGAAACTTTTTGAAACTGTGTGCTCTGTGTGAAGCACTAAATAAATTTATTTATACTGTTAAAAGGACACAAGACCCAAAATGTTTATTTCATGATTCAGATAGAGCATACAGTTTTAAACAGCTTTCCAATTTACTTCTATTATCTTATTTGCTTCATTCTCTTGGTATTCTTTGTTAAAAAACATATCTAGATAGGCCCAAGTGCTAGGAGCTAGCTGCTGATTGGTGACTGAACTTTTATGCCCATTTTCATTGGCTTGCAAATCTGTGCAGTTAGCTCCCAGGAGTGCATTGCTGCTTCTTCCATAAAATATACCAAGAAAATTAAGCAAAATTGAAAACAGAAGTAAATTAGAAAGTTGTTTAAAAAATGTTTAATCTATCTGAATCATGAAAAAAAATATTGAGTTTTATGTATTTTTTAGTTATTAATTATGCCTGGAAGTGTTGCATGAACTTCATAGTTTGAAAGTGAACAAATCCTCTGTATGCAAATAGTAAGAACAGTTTCTGTGTCTGCCTCTTGGTGGGGATAGTCTGCTTGTGATTTATATGAGAGATAATTATCACATAGTAATTGCTGCCCACTCTAATCTGGTACCTTGGTCCTTTCAACTTCACATAACTCTCTGTCATATTCTGTTCTGATAGTTGCAAAGCCTGAATATAATGTAAACCATTATAATGCAATTGCCATATAGTCAAACTTAGGGGTCTGAGGACAGGGTATTTATGGAAAATATTAATATACTAGTCCTAAAGCCCGTTCACACGGGCCATTTTTTGCAGTACAGCGGTCCCACCCCTTGCTCTCTCTCTCCCCCTCTCTTTTGCTTTCTCTCTCCCTCTCTCTTTTGCTCGCTCTCTCCCCCCTCTCTTTTGCGCTCTCTCCCCCTCTTTTGCGCTCTCTCTCTCGCTCCACCTCTCTTTTGCTCTCTCACCCCTCTCTTTTGCTCTCTCTCCCCCTCTCTTTTGCTCTATCTCTCCCTCCTCTCTTTTGCTCTCTCTCTCCCCCTCTCTTTTGCTCTCTCTCTCTCTCTCCCCCTCTCTTTTGCTCTCTCTCTCTCCCCCTCTCTTTTGCTCTCTCCCCCCCTCTCTCTCTCTCTCCCCCCATCTCTCTTTTGCTCTCTCTCCCCCTCTTTTGCTCTTTCTCTCTCGCCCTCTCTTTTGCTCTCTCTCTCCCCCTCTCTATTGCTCTCTCTCCCTCCTTTCTTTTGCGCTCTCCCCCCTCTCTTTTGAGCTCTCTCTCCCTCCTCTCTTTTGCTCTCTCTCTCCCCCTCTTTTTTGATCTCTCTCCCATCTCTTTTGCTCTCTCTCCCCTCTCTCTTTTTCTTTCTCCCCCACTCTTTTGCTCTCTCTCTCTCTTCCCCTCTCTTTTGTTCTCTCTCTCCCCCCTCTCTTTTGCTCTCTCTCTCCCCCCTCTTTTTTCTCTCTCCCCCCTCTCTTTTACTCTTTCCCTCTCTTTTGCTCTTTCCCCTCTCTTTTGCTCTCTCTCTCCTCTCTTTTTCTCTCTTTCCCCTCTCTTTTGCTCTCTTTCCCCTCTCTTTTGCTCTCTCCCCTCTCTTTTGCTCTCTCTCCCCTCTTTTTTGGTCTTTCCCATCTCTTTTGCTTTCTCCCTCTCTCTCTCTCTCTCTCTCCCCTTCTCTCTCTCCCCCCTCTCTTTTGATCTGTCTCTCTTTCATGCACGCAACCACATCCGACCACGCCCCGACCACACCACGCTCGCCCCCACACAGCCACGCCCACTCTCAATCACCGTTGTCATGTCGCGGGCAGCAGATCAGGTAGACTCTAAGGCCAGGTGTGTTTGTCATTGAGCTGTCTCTACTGTGCATGACAAACACACTTGGCCTTTTATATTATAGGATTAGTAAAATGGAAATTATGGAAAATATTAATATATTAGTAAAATAAACAGCCCATACCAAAATTAGAAAGTACAAGCAATACATAAACTAATACAGTTTGAAACTGTGAATGATATAATTTAAACTTGGGTTGTCAAGTGTTTATCCTGAAGGCTTGAGAGGGGTCATGTTTTAAAGATAATCCTAAGGGCCCAATGGTTTTGTTTAGACCTTATTTTGTAATATAGAGGTCTCTCCTTCACACACATAATCTTGTATTGTTTTAGTTTTAGTCTAGCTTTAGTAGACTAAATCTCCAGTAGATTTTAGTTGACTAAAATCTAAGGGGTTTAGTTAAAGTGTAATGAATTATTTAAAAGGACAGTCTAGTCCAAAATAAACTTTCATGATTCAGATAGGGCATGTAATTTAAAAAAAAAAATCCAATTTACTTTTATCACCAATTTTGCTTTGTTCTTTTGGTATTCATAGTTGAAAGCTAAACCTAGGAGGTTCATATGCTAATTTCTAAGCCCTTGAAGGCAGCCTCTTCTCTCTGGGCATTTTTACAGTTTTTCACCACTAGAGGGTGTTAGTTCATGTGTGTCATGTAGATAACACTGTGCTCATGCACGTGGAGTTCCGTCAAAAGAACTGAAATAAAGGGGCAGTTTGCAGAGGCTTAGATACAAGATAATCACAGAGGTAAAAAGTGTATTTATATAACTGTGTTGGTTATGCAAAACTAGGGAATGTGTAATAAAGGGATTATCTATTTTTTAAAACAATAAAAATTCTGGTGTAGACTGTCCCTTTAAGCATTTTCTCTATAATTTCCACTCATTATATACTCCACGAGTAAACATAACACCTGTTATTATTTATGGTATTAAGATTTAAACATGCAATACAGACACAGATTTAGCCGTTGTGAAATATAACGTCTTTATTAAACTTAAAATGAGATAAAACCAAGTTTCATAAACAAACAGAAGTGCAACTTTAAAATATAAAAAAACAAACTGTAAACTGCATTGGCTGTAATGCACATATTACCCAATATAAAAACTTTAAGAGTTCTCTGTTAATAAGTAAAACAAGTATCAAGTAACTCAACACAACAAAAAGTTTCTGCAGCTAGCACAGGCACAGCATAACTTGAACCCAATACTCGTGGATTATTCTTATTTCTATAGGAAGAATCAATTGATTGTTCACAGATTTGAAAAATTTTCGGCAATGAAATTAACACTGCTCTAGAACTTCCAAACTCATTATATACTCCTGGAGTAAAATTAGTTTATTAACCTGTTTTTATTTATGGTATTAAGGTTTAAACATACAATACAGATTCGACAGATTTAACTGTTGTGGTATATAACATGTCTTTATCTTAAAATTAAATAAAACCAACGGCTAGATTTAGAGTTCTGCGGCCAAAGGGGTGCGTTAGCTACGCATGCTTTTTTTCCCCCGCACCTTTTAAATACCGCTGGTATTTAGAGTTCACAGAATGGTTGCGTTTAGCTCCAAAAAAGGGAGCGTAGAGCATATTTACCGCCACTGCAACTCTCGATACCAGCGGTGCTTACGGACGCGGCCAGCTTCAAAAACGTGCTCATGCACGATTCCCCCATAGGAAACAATGGGGCTGTTTGAGCTGAAAAAAAAACCTAACACCTGCAAAAAAGCAGCGTTCAGCTCCTAACGCAGCCCCATTGTTTCCTATGGGGAAACACTTCCTAAGTCGGCACCTAACACCCTAACATGTACCCCGAGTCTAAACACCCCTAACCTTACACTTATTAACCCCTAATCTGCCGACCCCGCTATCGCTGACCCCTGCATATTATTATTAACCCCTAATCTTCCGCTCCGTACACCGCCGCAACCTACATTATACCTATGTACCCCTAATCTGCTTCCCCTAACACCGCCGACCCCTATATTATATTTATTAACCCCTAATCTGCTGCCCCCAACGTCGCCTCCACCTACCTACAATAATTAACCCCTAATCTGCCGACCGGATCTCACCGCTACTCTAATAAATGTATTAACCCCTAAAGCTAAGTCTAACCCTAACACTAACACCCCCCTAAGTTAAATATAATTTAAATCTAACGAAATAAATTAACTCTTATTAAATAAATTATTCCTATTTAAAGCTAAATACTTACCTGTAAAATAAACCCTAATATAGCTACAATATAAATTATAATTATATTGTAGCTATTTTAGGATTAATATTTATTTTACAGGCAACTTTGTAATTATTTTAACCAGGTACAATAGCTATTAAATAGTTAATAACTATTTAATAGTTACCTAGTTAAAATAATTACAAAATTACCTGTAAAATAAATCCTAACCTAAGTTACAATTAAACCTAACACTACACTATCAATAAATTAATTAAATACAATACCTACAAATAAATACAATGAAATAAACTAACTAAAGTACAAAAAATAAAAAAGAACTAAGTTACAAAAAATAAAAAAATATTTACAAACATAAGAAAAATATTACAACAATTTTAAACTAATTACACCTACTCTAAGCCCCCTAATAAAATAACAAAGACCCCCAAAATAAAAAAAATGCCCTACCCTATTCTAAAATTAAAATAGAAAAGCTCTTTTACCTTACCAGCCCTGAAAAGGGCCCTTTGCGGGGCATGCCCCAAAGAATTCAGCTCTTTTGCCTGTAAAAAAAAACATACAATACCCCCCCCAACATTACAACCCACCACCCACATACCCCTAATCTAACCCAAACCCCCCTTAAATAAACCTAACACTAAGCCCCTGAAGATCTCCCTACCTTGTCTTCACAACGCCGGGTTCACCGATCGATCCAGAAGAGCCTCCGATGTCTTGATCCAAGCCCAAGCGGGGGGCTGAAGATGTCCATGATCCGGCTGAAGTCTTCATCCAAGCGGGAGCTGAAGAGGTCCATGATCCGACTGAAGTCTTCTATCAAGCGGCATCTTCAATCTTCTTTCTTCCGGAACCATGTAGTTCATCCCGCCGACGCGGAACATCCATCTTCACCGACGACTTCCCGACGAATGACGGTTCCTTTAAGGGATGTCATCCAAGATGGCGTCCCTCGAATTCCAATTGGCTGATAGGATTCTATCAGCCAATCGGAATTAAGGTAGGAAAATTCTGATTGGCTGATGGAATCAGCCAATCAGATTCAAGTTCAATCCGATTGGCTGATCCGATCAGCCAATCAGATTGAGCTCGCATTCTATTGGCTGATCAGAACAGCCAATAGAATGCGATCTCAATCTGATTGGCTGATTGGATCAGCCAATCGGATTGAACTTGAATCTGATTGGCTGATTCCATCACCCAATCAGAATTTTCCTACCTTAATTCCGATTGGCTGATAGAATCCTATCAGACAATCGGAATTCGAGGGACGCCATCTTGGATGATGTCCCTTAAAGGAACCTTCATTCGTCGTCTAGTCGTCGGAAGAAGAGGATGGATCCGCGCTGGAGGTCTTGAAGATCAGCCGGTCGTCATCGGATGGAAGAACATAGAAGATGCGGCTTGGATGAAGATGTTTGCCGGTCCGGATGTCCTCTTCTGCCCTCATGGATCAAGACTTCAGCCGGAGGATGGATGTCTTCAGCCCCCCGCTTGGGCTTGGATCAAGACATCGGAGCCTGGACGGATCGCTGATACCCGGTGTGGTGAAGATAAGGTAGGAAGATCTTCAGGGGCTTAGTGTTAGGTTTATTTAAGGGGGGGTTTGGGTTAGATTAGGGGTATGTGGGTGGTGGGTTGTAATGTTGGGGGGGGGTATTGTATGTTTTTTTTCCAGGCAAAAGAGCTGAATTCTTTGGGGCATGCCCCGCAAATGGCCCTTTTAAGGGCTGGTAAGGTAAAAGAGCTTTTCTATTTTAATTTTAGAATAGGGTAGGGCATTTTTTTTTATTTTGGGGGGCTTTGTTATTTTATTAGGGGGCTTAGAGTAGGTGTAATTAGCTTAAAATTGTTGTAATCTTTTTCTAATGTTTGTAAATTATTTTTTTATTTTTTTGTAACTTAGTTATTTTTTTATTTTTTGTACTTTAGTTAGTTTATTTAATTGTAGATAATTGTAGGTATTTTATTTAAGAAATTTATTGATAGTGTAGTGTTAGGTTTAATTGTAGATAATTTTAGGTATTTTATTTAATTAATTTATTGATAGTGTAGTGTTAGGTTTAATTGTAGATAATTGTCGGTATTTTATTTAATTAATTTATTGATAGTGTAGTGTTAGGTTTAATTGTAACTTAGGTTAGGATTTATTTTACAGGTAATTTTGTAATTATTTTAACTAGGTAGCTATTAAATAGTTATTGTACCTAGTTAATATAATTACAAAGTTGCCTGTAAAATAAATATTAATCCTAAAATAGCTACAATATAATTATAATTTATATTGTAGCTATATTAGGGTTTATTTTACAGGTAAGTATTGAGCTTTAAATAGGAATAATTTATTTAATAAGAGTTAATTTATTTCGTTAGATTTAAATTATATTTAACTTAGGGGGGTGTTAGTGTTAGGGTTAGACTTAGCTTTAGGGGTTAATACATTTATTATAGTAGCGGCGAGGTCCGGTCGGCAGATTAGGGGTTAATAAGTGTAGGTAGGTGTCGGCGACGTTGAGGGTGGCAGATTAGGGGTTAATAAATATAATATAGGGGTCGGCGGTGTTAGGGGCAGCAGATTAGGGGAACTTAAGTATAACGTAGCTGGCAGCGGTGTGCGGTCGGCAGATTAGGGGTTAAAAAAATTTAATCGAGTGGTGGCGATGTGGGGGGACCTCGGTTTAGGGGTACATAGGTAGTTTTTGGGTGTTAGTGTACTTTAGAGCACAGTAGTTAAGAGCTTTATGAACCGGCGTTAGCCCAAAAAGCTCTTAACTCCTGTTTTTTTTCTGCGGCTGGAGTTTTGTCGTTAGATTTCTAACGCTCTCTTCAGCCACGACTCTAAATACCGGCGTTAGAAAGATCCCATTGAAAAGATAGGATACGCAATTGACGTAGGGGGATCTGCGGTATGGAAAAGTCGCGGCTGGAAAGTGAGCGTTAGACCCTTTCTTGACTGACTCCAAATACCAGCGGTAGGCCAAAACCAGCGTTAGGAGCCTCTAACGCTGGTTTTGACGGCTAACGCCAAACTCTAAATCTAGCCGCAAGTTTCTTAAATAAACAAGAAGATAGCTTTTTTTTTTTTTTTTTTTTTTTTTTACAAAAGAGCAGTAATTAGATATGGATTGATTATAACACCTTGCATAAAGTGTTAATTTTGACAGCAAATTTTGATTTAATTTTAGTCATAGTCCTTGCTATTTTATTTTTAGTCGTATTTTAGTCATCAGAAATTCTTTAATTTTATTCTCATTGTAGTCTAGTTTTAATCGACAAAATGAACACTGGCTATGACATATTTGTAAACATATAGCTCTTGTTTGTATCAAGCAATCACTGTGCAGCATGTAGATCTTTCAAGGTTTGTAGTTCCACAGAATGCACTGCAGTTTTTCTCGGTGTAGTGAATAGAAACTGGCAAAATAAATAATTGAAGTACATTGTTTCAATTCTAATAACATTTATGTATGGCATATTTTTATAACATTCTAGTTGGCCACAATATTGTAATGTGTATGACTTTATTAAAGGGACATAGAAGTGATATATTAAAGGGACAATCTTGTAAAAAATGGCATGCACTATTTGGTTAGACCATATTATTTTGGTACAGACGACCAGTGGCGGTTTTAGAAAATAAAAACTTGAATGGTTGTAGATTTTATTGCGTGTTATTGTTTTTAAACCTTCTTTGACCTCAGCTGCATTTTTCATTTTGAAATAAGAAGTTCATTTGTGTGTAATTTCACACCATAATGGACCAGCAAATATTTTTTTCATTACCAATGAAAATATTATTTGCCACTTCAGGAATCCTAAAACAAAATAAAAGAATAGACCTTCTTGCTGGGTGGTACCGAGGACTGAGCCAGCTCATGGAAATGAGGGTGAGGTGTGAGACTTGAGTCAAAGACACAGCACAGTACATGTGTTACAGCCTTTCCTATCTCAACGGTGCGCTTAGCACCCATAGAACCGCTACTGCTAGTGACGCTGCAAATCTATGTAACTGGTCCCAGGAAATGGGTTAACACATAGTTAAAGTGAAGGTAAAGTCAAACGCCTTATTACAAATAATTAGAGATATGATGGCAAATAAATATGTTTCATTCATCAATTTTTTATAAAACATAAATTACCTGTGATATCTAATGTTTTTCTCATCTAATCGGCTTTCCGAAAAACAACCCGTACATTTTTTTTTCTCTAAATAACTATCACATGCTTCAGAGATCTAATTGATTTTCTGGCCGTTAGGCGGCCGTCAAATTTCGTCATAAACATTGCAGTTTACATGCGCATGCGTGACAATTTCTCCTCCTCAATTTGCAAGCGCGCGCGTCCTCGTTTCGCGCATGCGCATTATAAAATTCTCTTTGTTGTCAGATATAGTATTGAATGAATCGCGCAACTCATTCAATACTATGTTGCCAAGTTTTTTTGCATGCGCAGTAGAGCCAAACAAACCGGATTAACGCCTGCGCAAAGATCACTGTCCATAAATGATGCGCATGCGCGGTTAATCCGTGCTCGATGTGGACGAGTATGCGAAACACGTATAGAGCGGGTGGGACCGCTCTATACGTCAGAGTGTCATAAACCAGGAAATGGAGCGTGGGAGGTGATTATTCAAGGAACGGTAGGAAAAAATAAAGTTATAAATAGAACAAAATAGATAATTTTTTATTAAAAAATAACCAAGCGACTGCATTTGGGTTATTAACAGGAACATAAAAACGATTGCTGGTTAAAAAAACTTTACCTTCACTTTAAAGTACTATTTGGGAGCCACAGAGAACTTCTGCTCTTGAGACAACACTACAAGGGAGCCAGCAGTGGTATTTATCCTGGTGAGTAGTGTGCTGGCATTTTCTGCTCAGGAGCAGCAGTTCTCTGTGTCTCCCGAGTTGGGAGTTAAACACTTAGACTTGCAGTGTCACTAATGCTAAAATTAAATTCTCTATTGAATTAGATCATGTCATTTTTCACTAGAATGGACCTTTTATGTTTAATCCAAAGCAAAAAGCACCTAATATTTTAAATATACCTATATCTCCAATTTAATTTGTAATTTGTTTAAATTGATATTGAAACTAATAGCAAGTACACAACTAATACTGCTGTATTACTGTAGAATGGCTAATACGATCTCCCACAGCTCTGTTGCTAAAGAGGGATACACCTGTACAAACCCCATAAGAACCAGTTGTTTTATTCAGGACTACAGAAGGATTTCTTCTAATAGTGGCTTTTAAAATGCCCTCTTTATGATGGTGCAGACAGGTGACTGATATGCAGATCAGGTTTTTGTTTATTTTACAATTATAGGAAGATTTTAAATCACTTTTTATTAATAGATGCTTTGCATCAATGTGCAGATAAGATGTATGCTTGCATCATCATGTTAATGTAAATGTGACACATTCAACACATGGCTTCTACAGACAGCAAAATTGCATAGATTAAAAACTGGAATTTTGGTTTTATTTGGACATCAGCTTCTCTTTAATTTATAGCCCCTTTAATCTATTCACCCAGCCTATTAAAATGAACACTGCATGTCTGAAAAGAACTATCTACAGCTCATAGCAATTACATAGCAATTAGTCAGAGAGGACCCTACGCACGCCTGAGCACTTCAATTACCGCTGTGTACACTATCCTCACTGACAGACGCTAATGTCCTGCAGCCCCCTGTTGTTGTGTTCAAATGAACTGCAGATACATGGGAAGATCAGGGAATTATTACATAGAGGAATGTGTTTTTTTTCATTATTAACTAGATGATCTTTGTAGAGGACACAGCCTCTGTACTTCATGAATAAAATAATTATACTGAGGTATTAACTGGTTCTTCATATATGACTGACACCAGATAAAAGCCATCTTCCAGCTGATATTGGTAACTGGTTTATAAATCTCAGTATTTAATCCAGCACATTTTAAGAGGTTGTAAGAACAGATGTATTTTTTTTTTAAACAAAGCGTTACCTCAGTTGTAAAACAAAGCTGTTACATTTTAAGGCAATCTCCTACCGTTTCACTAAATGTTTAGCCAGCCAATCAATTGACGCATCAGCTGAGTCTGACACTGACGCTAATTTTTACAGTGTAGCAAATGTTATGTTTACTTTAGTTTAATTTTTAAATAGTTTGAGCTGATTTCTTGGATATAATATGCATCTTTTGAACATTATGTCCAGATTGCAAATAAAGCACTATCGATATTGCAGGACCACACTAAGATTAGTGCAAAATTTCTTAATACAAGTCCATGGTAAAAATAAATTACCAGAGAATGTTTAGCATGACTGACGTCTCTTTAGCAAGCTCTATACTTTCAATGGATAGTGTGGCCGTAAACATCGATCGAATTACAAGTTGGGAGTTATAACAGCGCTAAATAGTTAGCGTGACTTGAGAATTAGAGGAAAGTGCGGTTCAATGCTATTTTTCCTAACACACTTTTGCCTTTAGTACACTTGGTTGGTGCACCTTCTGGTTAGCGCACATGTGAAAGCCAGAATAGGCTTTTGCAGTGAGCCCAATATAAGTCTATGGGGAGGGGAAGTTAGCGTGGCCACCCTATCTGACCTCCAGATGTTAACGTGCCTGAGAATTTCGCATAAGCAAAAACTTTTTAATTTCAACTTGTAATATGAGCACAAGAATATGAGCGCTATTTATTTAACTTGAGCCGTATTAGCTCTCAATAGCGCTAATATTTTTCTGCTCCGCTTTGAATCTAGCCCTAAATTCATTAATATTATTATAATTTATTTGTATAGCAATTTTAAATTCTGTAGCACTGTACATGAACATAATAACACTGATATATAGTAAACATAAATAGTTACATGAAACAGTGTAACAAAAACAAACAATTTATTTCAAGAGGCGAACCTTGCTCCAGGGAGCTTAAATCTGCAGACTTAACTTTAATTAAGATACATTATTGAACCTTTTGCACATAGGTATGGAATGGAGAGCAGTCAGTGTGAAAATTAACGTATCTATTAACCTAATAATATTATATGAGACTGGCTGGAGTGTATTTGGTATATCAGAGGTCTATAATTTGTCGTACACAAGGCTTTGATTTAAATAGTGCAGAACCACACTCTGTTATGTGATGCAGAATTTCTCATAATGGGTTAAGGATGTTTCAGCGACAATAGCTCTGAGATTATTGGCATGAATAAAAGATGAACACTGCTAGGAATAGCTGTCATTGCCTCTTGTGTGGACGTAGGAACAGGCTGACAGCAAAGCACTGTGAATGAACACTGCTGTTTGGCCTCCAAGTGGCACTCAAGGGTTTCCATCCCAGACAGGCTTAGCGGGACTGGATCTGAAATCCTTGTTTATTTAGCTACCCTTGCTCTTGTCTTCTAGGCAGCTGCTTGACATGGTTTGTACATAAAGAAGTTATAGTGTAATCCCTCACCAGTCAGAGGGTTAAAGTCCGCTTAATAAATGGCAGGGCATCTACTTTAATAATGTAGCGCAGCTATGTGCAATGTTAAATAGCCTAAACTAAGAAGAATGCAGGTAACATTACACTATGGGGACGATTTATCAAAGTGCAAACGGACATGATCCGCTGTAGCGATCACGTCCGCCACACATCGATAAATGCAGACAGCATACGCTGTTGGCATTTGTCATTGCATAAGCATTTCACTAGAAATGCTTGTGTAATGCCGCCCCCTGCACATTCGCGGCCAATTGGCCGCTAGCAGGGGGTGTCAATCAACCTGAACATATCCAATCGGGGTGATTGCTGTCCGCCGCCTCAAAGGTGGCGGACGAGTTAAGGAGCAGCAGTCTTAAGACCCAGCTTCTTAACTCCTGTTTCCGGCGAGCCTGAAGGCTCGCGCAGATACAGCTGCATACAGCTCCATATGGAGCTTGATAAATCGACCCCTATGTGTGTTACTTCTGAAAGCTGTGAACAAATAGCAATATTGTTTTATGTCTCTCAGCTGATTGCCATGACACCTGAGACAGTCCAGGAACCCAGCTGAGGATCACTTTTGTTGGGAATAAAACCAATAGGGAAGTCATGATAGATTGTAGGTCAGAAAAGACAGGTCATTTTGCCTAATTGCTGGGTTCCTGCAGTGTGACCATATGATTAGAGCGATGTACAAGAGGGGGCAAAAATATAAAGACGAAGCATGGATAAGCAGACTGAGAAGGATCAGAAGGCCCTGATCCTTTGATGGCTTACATACTATGAAGCAGTTGCTAGAGAAAAATACACTGGGCCAGATTACTAGTGGAGCGTTATTAAACGCTTGAGCGTTAACTGCGCTAGAAGTTAATTTACAAGTTGAAAGTAAAAAGTTATGGCTCGCAAGCTAACTCAACGCGAGTAAAAAGCCGAACTTACAATATTGTGTGCGCGTTCACGTATTCCCCCATAGAAGTCAATAGAGCAAAAAATGTGGGGAAAAACTTAACACACTACTCACACACAATCACCATTGCATATTCTCAAGTGCGCTAACCTGAAAAGAAAATATTAATATTTCACATTCCAATGTTCTTCACATACAGAAATATGTTCTATTTATTCACAAACACTTATTTATATATATATTAATGGAAGGATACATACAGTTCATACAAGTGGAGGAGGCATATGTGCACCATTATGGAAGGATACACACATGTGGAGAGATATTTAATACAGACGGCAATGTGCTGCTGACTCACACACTTATGAAAGTGCACACACAATGTCATGGCACACAGCCCCTCATGCATGGAAAAAAATATTTTACACTTGGAGGTACATTCAAGTTTTAAACTTAAGGATATGCATTTTTCCTCTATATAATGGTGCCCACAGACTTGTGCATGTAAGCATACAGACAGTCTTACTCTTTAGAGAATACACACAGACCTGCAGCATGTACATTTGTTCAGGTGCTGAAGCATACACGCAGGGTCATGCACTGAAGCATACACACAGGGTTATACACTGAAGCATACAAACAGGGTCATGCACAGAAGCATACACACATGGTCATACACTGAAGCATACACACAGGGTCATGCACTGAAGCATACACACATGGTCATACACTGAAGCATACACACAGGGTCATGCACTGAAGCATACACACATGGTCATACACTGAAGCATACACACATGGTCATACACTGAAGCATACACACAGGGTCATGCACTGAAGCATACACGCAGGGTCATGCACTGAAGCATACATGCAGGGTCATGCACTGAAGCATACACGCAGGGTCATACACTGAAGCATACACACTGGGTCATGCACTGAAGCATACACGCAGGGTCATGCACTGAAGCATACACACAGGGTCATACACTGAAGCATACACACAGGGTCATACACTGAAGCATACACACATGGTCATACACTGAAGCATACATACAGGGTCATGCACTGAAGAATACACACAGGGTAATGCACTGAAGCATACACACAGGGTAATGCACTGAAGCATACACACAGGGTCATGCACTGAAGCATACACACAGGGTCATGCACTGAAGCATACACACAGGGTCATGCACTGAAGCATACAAGCAGGGTCATGCACTGAAGCATACAAACAGGGTCATACACTGAAGCATACACACAGGGTCATGCACTGAAGCATACACGCAAGGTCATGCACTGAAGCATACACACAGGGTCATACACTGAAGCATACACACAGGGTCATGCACTGAAGGATACACGCAAGGTCATGCACTGAAGCATACACACAGGGTCATGCACTGAAGCATACACACAGGGTCATGCACTGAAGCATACACACAGGGTCATGCACTGAAGCATACACACAGGGTCATACACTGAAGCATACACACAGGGTCATGCACTGAAGGATACACGCAGGGTCATGCACTGAAGCATACACACAGGGTCATGCACTGAAGCATACACACAGGGTCATACACTGAAGCATACACACAGGGTCATGCACTGAAGCATACACACAGGGTCATACACTGAAGCATACACACAGGGTCATGCACTGAAGGATACACACAGGGTCATGCACTGAAGCATACACGCAGGGTCATGCACTGAAGCATACACACAGGGTCATACACTGAAGCATACACACAGGGTCATGCACTGAAGCATACACACAGGGTCATGCACTGAAGCATACACGCAGGGTCATACACTGAAGCATACACGCAGGGTCATGCACTGAAGCATACACGCAGGGTCATGCACTGAAGCATACACGCAGGGTCATGCACTGAAGCATACACGCAAGGTCATGCACTGAAGCATACACGCAGGGTCATGCATTGAAGCATACACACAGGGTCATGCACTGAAGCATACACGCAGTGTCATGCACTGAAGCATACACACAGGGTCATACACTGAAGCATACACACAGGGTCATACACTGAAGCATACACACATGGTCATACACTGAAGCATACATACAGGGTCATGCACAGGGTCATGCACTGAAGCATAAACGCAGGGTCATACACTGCAGCATACACACATGGTCATACACTGAAGCTTACATACAGGGTCATGCACTGAAGCATACACACAGGGTAATGCACTGAAGCATACACACAGAGTCATGCACTGAAGCATACACACAGGGTCATACACTGAAGCATACACGCAGGGTCATACACTGAAGCATACACACATGGTCATACACTGAAGCATACATACAGGGTCATGCACAGGGTCATGCACTGAAGCATACACGCAAGGTCATACACTGCAGCATACACACATGGTCATACACTGAAGCTTACATACAGGGTCATGCACTGAAGCATACACACAGGGTAATGCACTGAAGCATACACACAGAGTCATGCACTGAAGCATACACACAGAGTCATGCACTGAAGCATACACACAGGGTCATGCACTGAAGCATACACGCAGGGTCATGCACTGAAGCATACACGCAGGGTCATGCACTGAAGCATACACGCAGGGTCATGCACTGAAGCATACACGCAGGGTCATGCACTGAAACATACACACAGGGTCATGCACTGAAGCATACACGCAGGGTCATGCACTGAAGCATACATACAGGGTCATGCACTGAAGCATACACACATGGTCATAAACTGAAGCATACATACAGGGTCATACACTGAAGCATACATACAGGGTCATGCACTGAAGGATACACGCAGGGTCATGCACTGAAGCATACCTACAGGGTCATGCACTGAAGCATACACGCATGGTCATGCACTGACACATACACGCAGGGTTATACACTGAAGCATACACGCAGGGTCATACACTGAAGCATACACACAGGGTCATGCACAGAAGCATACACACAGGGTCATGCACTGAAGCATACACGCAGGGTCATACACTGAAGCATACACGCAGGGTCATGCACTGAAGCATACACGCAGGGTCATGCACTGAAGCATACACGCAGGGTCATGCACTGAAACATACACACAGGGTCATGCACTGAAGCATACACGCAGGGTCATGCACTGAAGCATACATACAGGGTCATGCACTGAAGCATACACACATGGTCATACACTGAAGCATACATACAGGGTCATACACTGAAGCATACATGCAGGGTCATGCACTGAAGGATACACGCAGGGTCATGCACTGAAGCATACCTACAGGGTCATGCACTGAAGCATACACGCATGGTCATGCACTGGAGGATACATACAGGGTCATGCACTGAAGCATACACACAGGGTCATGCACTGACACATACACGCAGGGTTATACACTGAAGCATACACGCAGGGTCATGCACTGATGCATACACGCAGGGTAAAGTATACACACAGGGTCATGCACTGAAGCATACACACATGGTCATACACTGAAGCATACATACAGGGTCATACACTGAAGCATACATACAGGGTCATGCACTGAAGGATACACGCAGGGTCATGCACTGAAGCATACCTACAGGGTCATGCACTGAAGCATACACGCATGGTCATGCACTGGAGGATACATACAGGGTCATGCACTGAAGCATACACACAGGGTCATGCACTGACACATACACGCAGGGTTATACACTGAAGCATACACGCAGGGTCATGCACTGATGCATACACGCAGGGTAAAGTATACACGCAGGGTTATACACTGACGCATACACACATTGTTATACAATGACGCATACACACGGGGTCATACACTGAAGCATACACACAGGGTTATACACTGAAGCATACACACAGGGTGATACACTGAAGCATACACACAGGGTCATACACTAAAGCATACACACAGGGTCATACACTAAAGCATACACACAGGGTCATACACTGAAGCATACATACAGGGTTATACACTAAAGCATACACACAGGGTTATACACTGAAGCATACACACAGGGTTATACACTGAAGCATACACACAGGGTCATACACTGAAGCATACACACAGGGTCATGCACTGAAGCATACACACAGGGTTATACACTAAAGCATACACACAGGGTTATACACTGAAGCATACACACAGGGTTATACACTGACGCATACACGCAGGGTAATGCATACACACTGGGTCATGCACTGACGCATACACGCAGGGTAATGCATACACACAAGGTCATGCACTGACTCATACACGCAGGGTTATACACTAAAGCATACACACAGGGTTATACACTGACGCATACACACAGGGTCATACACTGAAGCATACACACAGGGTCATACACTGAAGCATACACACAGGGTTATACACTAAAGCATACACACAGGGTTATACACTGAAGCATACACACAGGGTTATACACTGACGCATACACGCAGGGTAATGCATACACACTGGGTCATGCACTGAAGCATACACACAGGGTCATGCAGTTACGTATACACACAAGGCTAGAGTTATGCAGGAATGGATACACCCAGACTCACAAACATATAAAGATGCATTCAGACTCAGACAAATGCTCATATAGTTCTGATTCTTGATTTGTTTTGGCATCTAAGTGATTTGTTAGTTTTTAAAGAATGTGACTTCTTAATGAATTAATCTGGGTGTCTACACAATGTACAAGACTAAAAGGGCTGCTCACACCTCCATATCTCTCTATTCAACTTTTACGAAAAGATAAAAACTCATTTTTTAGAGCTTGTGAATATGAGGGCATGAATCATATATGGGTTTGCTTAGCCCTTTTGTCTTTGTGCCACCCACAGTTCTGCTGCCTCTTGCTCTATAGGGCTGATAGCGGCAGCCTACATAAGAGACGGTTTGGTACAAAGGACTCTTTCATGCACTATTAGCATCCAGGCAGTTACATGCTGCTGAGTGGAGCGTACATGCCCTCTGGAGGTGTAATATGACTGATCCCTTGTGCGGTTGAGCCTGGTGAAGCTCGGTGTCACGCAGCCAGGCCCTGGGAGGGATGCCAGATGCACATTAAGGCCAATATTTCAGAATCTGATGCAAACACAAGGCCAGGGGAGAGCAGTGTTTCTGTCTGGAAGACAGATCTATGCTGGCTGATGTGTTTGTCTTCCGTGGGAATAAAAGGAGAATCTTGGAATATTGAATTGTGGGCCAAGTTCGTTCCATCCCTCCCCTGCTCTTGTAACCCTTTCATAGTGGTTTGCAGCAATATAGAGAAAAGCTCTTTTGCTTTTTTAAGAACTTCCAATAAAATAAAATGTAATATAGAGAGGTACAAAACCAATGTACTATGTGATTTCTAGCCAGTGAAAAAGGAAATATTTTAGATATCAAGTGATATGATGTAGCAGCACATGAAACGCAGTCATGCAGGTGCACAGGTAAACTGTAGTATGGTACAATTTATGTAAAAGAATATATTTTTTTAAACCACTGACATAGTTTATTGGCTTTCCAGAAATCCCTTTAAACGTATATATTCCTTACAGGATTTACACAACATAATAGAATTGAATGTCTGCACACTTACTCTAATGTATAATTGTCTTGTAAATACATAGATTATGATGGTGGTAATAAAACAGAATGTCTGTCAAATCTTTCTAGATTTACTCCTGGACTAATTCCTTCCAGTATTTGTCCTTTTTCATGAAAATGCTTTCTTAAACAACTTTATAAAACTTGAAGGTTATTGGGCAAAGACAGTGGAGTTTATTCCTGTCAAATAAACGAGCCCTGCTAAGTGTTTAGTACAGGTTTGTCATGTGTGAGGGCTTTATAGTGTATGAGTACCGTGTGCATATAGTTGTGTGGTTTCACAATGCTGCTAATAGTTTTTGCACAGAAAACTACAATAAAATGAAGACCAATGTTTGGTTTTGCATAAGGCTGGGTTTTTTATAGGGCAAAGTAGGAAGCTACCTAGGACTACTGCACTCAGAAGGTGATCTATCTGCGCCTATCTTATGACGACCGCGCCGATCTAATGACGAATGCAATTATTTAGCAGCTGCACTGGAAGATATATTAACACTTTTTATTCACAGGTATGAGGTTAGTGAGAGCTAATGTGATATCACAGGGCAAATAACCTCTGCTTGCAGACGCATGTGCAGCTCTAGTCTTATGTTTTATACGTATGATAATTAGCCTGTGCATATGTCACTGTATTTGTTGGGTGTGTTGAAGAAGGCGAATAAAAAAGGAGCAGCAGTTCTGTTTCATTACATTCCTCAATAGGAGATCCCCTTCTCCATTTGCAGCATAAGTGTGATGTGAGAACAGCCTGTTTTATCAGATATACTTCATTCTCCCTCCCTATTGCCTTCAAGCTTATGCAGAAGGATCTTTCTCCAAATATCACCAATCCTCCTCCACATAATTATTGCAAGTAGCCAGTTTCTGCGCACCTGCTTCATTAGCTCTGCAAATGTGTAACGCTTCTCCTGCACATTAATAAGGACTCTGCTTCCACATGTGCCCCTTACCCAGCAGATGCTGCTGTCCCATGTCACGCCATCTCTCCACGAGCGTAACGGGCGCAGCCTCGTCTCTCAAGTGTTCCACGCACAGCTGTCACTTTCAGAAAAATCATCACCCCCCCCCCCGTTATCATACATATGGAGCATCATATCTGCTTGGTATTTATTTGCTTCCTAGGCAACAGAAGAGCTGGGACATTGTTTTATATCCTTTGCTGTAATGGGAGTAGCACCTTGTAGAGGAGATATGAGGCTTTGTGTATATTTAATGAGTGTGATATGTTATTGAGGGGAATTGTTGGCATTTATATGAGAGAATGGCATCTTGGGAACTTTGTCATGTCTTGCATCTATGGCAATGGGGATAGGGTAGTGATAACGTTCTGAAGAGACTTCTTAGTGCATATAGTTTAGAAGAGAGAATGAAGATATGATAAAAAAAACACAGTATAAAACCTCAAAGATACTTGCAGGCCTGCCCTTTGGAACCAGACCAGGGCCCTGCAATGTTAGGGGTAATAGAGAAGGTGCAATGCACATCCTTTATTTGGTTTAGGAAGAAGTGTTTATGGCATTAGGAGATGTTATATATGGGGGCCCATTTATCAAGCTCTGTATGGAGCTTGTGGACCCGTGTTTCTGGCGAGTTTTCAGACTCGCCAGAAACACCAGTTATGAAGCAGCCCAAAGGCAGAACATAGAGTGATCTGAGATGTCATCGCAGAAAATGCACCATGTCTGCAGAAAGAACAGGAGCTGTTAGCACTTTAACTTTTCAGTGCTGCGCCACATTAGGCTGTTCTTTTTAAACAGAGCTGTTCTCTGGCTTCATTGTATAAGTTTTTCTTAACACAGTGCATCCAGAGCAAAGTGCTGTTTGAAGACAATAGTCAAATATGCAGTAGTGCATTGATTGTTGTCTGGTTCTGAGATTTTTTCAAGCTCGTTCCCTAGCTTTTCACAGTCTGCAAAGCTGTTTTTCTCTGAATGTAAGATGTTTATATGAGCAATGCACCTTTTTTATTACTACATTTCTATGTTAGACTAAGAGAAAAGGAAACCGATTTATTCAAGTGACATTTTACAATTGCTTTTTTAACTGCAGCCAATTTGCAATGCAATTTTCAACTACTGCACTAGATTATACAACTTTAAATATTGCTTTATTCTCCAGTTAACCAACACATTGCAATTGATCTGGTTCTTTAGTGTAACTGACAAATTTACAATTTTATTTTATTTAAAAATGACCTGCAGAAAAATTTTCGCTAAAAAAAATCTCATCGCAGAAAGTGAAAAAAAGTTCTGTCTCTGGTTGAAGCAGCGGTCTAAAGACCGCTGCCATAACCTGTCCACCTGCTCTGATGAGGCGGACAGGAATTGCCGAAAATCAACCCGATCGAGTACGATCGGGTTGATTGACACCCCCCTGCTGGTGGCCCATTGGCCTCAAGTCTGCAGGGGGCGGCGTTGCACCAGCAGCTCTTGTGAGCTGCTGGTGCAATGCTGAATACGGAGAGCGTATTGCTCTCCGCATTCAGCGAGGTCTTGCGGACCTGATCCGCACTGTCGGATCAGGTCCGGAAGACCTTTAATAAATAGGCCCCATAATGTTATCATTTATATAGGTAACACTGAATGTTAGGATAGAGGTGGGCCATAAAGAGGACAGGGCATAGAGGGAAACAAGGGGGCTGGGCTGAGGAGCTTCTACAACTTTGTCTTGCCCAGGGCCTGGCAAATGTTAAGGGTGGCTCTGGCTACTTGTCTTTAGTGTGAAGCTGAACAAGGGACTTCTCTTGACTGTCTCTTGAACCTGCACTGTGTTTTTTAAAGTGCAGATTTTCATTTAAAGGGACATTATACACTTGTTTTTTCTTTGCATAAATGTTTTGTAGATTATCTATTTAGATAGCCCATAACGTTGTCCTTTTTTAAAAATGGAGAGTTTTGCTTATTTATAAATAACATTGCTCTGATTTTCAGACTCCTAACCAAGCCCCAAAGTTTTAGGAGAATACCGACGTATACCTACTCCAGCTTGCTTCTGTTTGTGTAAAGGGTCTTTTCATATGCAAATGAAGGGGAAGGGGGAGAGTGTCTGATATTTCCCACTTGCAGTGGGTGTTCCAGTAACCTTTTAAACAGAGCTAAACTGGAAGCTTCTAAGTAAGTTATTAAACGGTTTTATACTGGATTTTTATATCAGTATCTGTGCATATTATTCTTTATATTAGTGTCTATTACATGCAGTTATATGAAAATTGGTGTATACTGTCCCTTTAACAAGGATTCTCTGCATAACAGAAAGGAAGCACAGTTTAGAAAGAGAACCACCATTTAGAAGATGATAGAGGATCGGCATGAGATAATAGGGCTTCACAAGAAAAGTCATAGAATTGTTGAATGGTGTTAAAGTAGGATTAGTGAAGATAGTAACAGAAATAAAGCACGCTTTAGTTGATGAACCAGAAAAGGACCACAGCAAACAATCCAATTAGGAATATACAAATATAGTCATTAGCTAGATTTGTAAATATGTACTGAGAAACATGTACAGTGGTAGATGCCTTTTCCATTCATTGCAGATTGGTAGAAGCTGAGGTGCGTTATTGGATAGGGAAGAGTGGAGGCGAACAGAAAGCACTGGGGAAGGATGGATAGAAGTGAGTGTGAAAATGGCTGCAGTCTTGTCTTATTTATATTTACTATGATTTGTGGCTGCAGACATTGCTATACCCTGGGTTAACCTTTAAAGCTACAGGAAAGTAACCTTTCATGATTCAGAGTATGCAATTTCTCCAACATAGGTGTGTCCGGTCCACGGCGTCATCCTTACTTGTGGGATATTCTCTTCCCCAACAGGAAATGGCAAAGAGCCCAGCAAAGCTGGTCACATGATCCCTCCTAGGCTCCGCCTTCCCCAGTCATTCTCTTTGCTGTTGTACAGGCAACATCTCCACGGAGATGGCTTAGAGTTTTTTAGTGTTTAACTGTAGTTTTTATTATTGTTCCTAAGGTTCGCATTCCTGGACAAGCATTACCAGTTTGTGGCACTTCCGTTCGGATTAGCCACTGCTCCAAGGATTTTCACAAAGGTACTAGGGTCCCTTCTAGCGGTGCTAAGACCAAGGGGCATTGCAGTAGTACCTTACTTGGACGACATTCTGATTCAAGCGTCGTCCCTTCCTCTAGCAAAGGCTCACACGGACATTGTCCTGGCCTTTCTCAGATCTCACGGGTGGAAAGTGAACGTAGAAAAAAGTTCTCTATCTCCGTCAACAAGGGTTCCCTTCTTGGGAACAATAATAGACTCCTTAGAAATGAGGATTTTTCTGACAGAGGCCAGAAAATCAAAACTTCTAAACTCTTGTCAAATACTTCATTCTGTTCCTCTTCCTTCCATAGCGCAGTGCATGGAAGTAATAGGTTTGATGGTAGCGGCAATGGACATAGTTCCTTTTGCGCGAATTCATCTAAGACCATTACAACTGTGCATGCTCAGTCAGTGGAATGGGGACTATACAGACTTGTCTCCGACGATACAAGTAGATCAGAGGACCAGAGATTCACTCCGTTGGTGGCTGTCCCTGGACAACCTGTCACAGGGGATGAGCTTCCGCAGACCAGTGGGTCATTGTCACGACCGACGCCAGTCTGGTGGGCTGGGGCGCGGTCTGGGAACCCCTGAAAGCTCAGGGTCTTTGGTCTCGGGAAGAATCTCTTCTCCCGATAAATATTCTGGAACTGAGAGCGATATTCAATGCTCTCAAGGCTTGGCCTCAGCTAGCAAAGGCCAAGTTCATACGGTTTCAATCAGACAACATGACGACTGTTGCGTACATCAACCATCAGGGGGGAACAAGGAGTTCCCTGGCGATGGAAGAAGTGACCAAAATCATTCAATGGGCGGAGACTCACTCCTGCCACTTGTCTGCAATCCACATCCCAGGAGTGGAAAATTGGGAAGCGGATTTTCTGAGTCGTCAGACATTTCATCCGGGGGAGTGGGAACTCCATCCGGAAATCTTTGCCCAAATTACTCAATTGTGGGGCATTCCAGACATGGATCTGATGGCCTCTCGTCAGAACTTCAAGGTTCCTTGCTACGGGTCCAGATCCAGGGATCCCAAGGCGACTCTAGTAGATGCACTAGTAGCACCTTGGACCTTCAAACTAGCTTATGTATTCCCGCCGTTTCCTCTCATCCCCAGGCTGGTAGCCAGGATCAATCAGGAGAGGGCATCGGTGATCTTGATAGCTCCTGCGTGGCCACGCAGGACTTGGTATGCAGACCTGGTGAATATGTCATCGGCTCCACCATGGAAGCTACCTTTGAGACGAGACCTTCTTGTTCAAGGTCCGTTCGAACATCCGAATCTGGTCTCACTCCAACTGACTGCTTGGAGATTGAACGCTTGATCTTATCAAAGCGAGGGTTCTCAGATTCTGTCATTGATACTCTTGTTCAGGCCAGAAAGCCTGTAACTAGAAAAATTTACCACAAAATATGGAAAAAATATATCTGTTGGTGTGAATCTAAAGGATTCCCTTGGGACAAGGTAAAAATTCCTAAGATTCTATCCTTTCTTCAAGAAGGTTTGGAGAAAGGACTATCTGCAAGTTCCTTGAAGGGACAGATTTCTGCCTTGTCTGTGTTACTTCACAAAAAGCTGGCAGCTGTGCCAGATGTTCAAGCCTTTGTTCAGGCTCTGGTTAGAATCAAGCCTGTTTACAAACCTTTGACTCCTCCTTGGAGTCTCAATTTAGTTCTTTCAGTTCTTCAGGGGGTTCCGTTTGAACCCTTACATTCCGTTGATATTAAGTTATTATCTTGGAAAGTTTTGTTTTTGGTTGCAATTTCTTCTGCTAGAAGAGTTTCAGAATTATCTGCTCTGCAGTGTTCTCCTCCTTATCTGGTGTTCCATGCAGATAAGGTGGTTTTACGTACTAAACCTGGTTTTCTTCCGAAAGTTGTTTCTAACAAAAACATTAACCAGGAGATAGTCGTGCCTTCTTTGTGTCCGAATCCAGTTTCAAAGAAGGAACGTTTGTTGCACAATTTGGATGTTGTTCGTGCTCTAAAATTCTATTTAGATGCTACAAAGGATTTTAGACAAACATCTTCCTTGTTTGTTGTTTATTCTGGTAAAAGGAGAGGTCAAAAAGCAACTTCTACCTCTCTCTCTTTTTGGATTAAAAGCATCATCAGATTGGCTTATGAGACTGCCGGACGGCAGCCTCCTGAAAGAATCACAGCTCATTCCACTAGGGCTGTGGCTTCCACATGGGCCTTCAAGAACAAGGCTTCTGTTGATCAGATATGTAAGGCAGCGACTTGGTCTTCACTGCACACTTTTACTAAATTTTACAAGTTTGATACTTTTGCTTCTTCTGAGGCTATTTTTGGGAGAAAGGTTTTGCAAGCCGTGGTGCCTTCCATCTAGGTGACCTGATTTGCTCCCTCCCTTCATCCGTGTCCTAAAGCTTTGGTATTGGTTCCCACAAGTAAGGATGACGCCGTGGACCGGACACACCTATGTTGGAGAAAACAGAATTTATGTTTACCTGATTAATTGCTTTCTCCAACGGTGTGTCCGGTCCACGGCCCGCCCTGGTTTTTTTAATCAGGTCTGATAATTTATTTTCTTTAACTACAGTCACCACGGTATCATATGGTTTCTCCTATGCAAATATTCCTCCTTTACGTCGGTCGAATGACTGGGGAAGGCGGAGCCTAGGAGGGATCATGTGACCAGCTTTGCTGGGCTCTTTGCCATTTCCTGTTGGGGAAGAGAATATCCCACAAGTAAGGATGACGCCGTGGACCGGACACACCGTTGGAGAAAGCAATTTATCAGGTAAACATAAATTCTGTTTTTAAACAACTTTCTATTATATGATTTGCTTCACTCTCTTGGTATCCTTTGTTGGAAAGCATACAAATGTAGGCCTAGCAGCAATGCACTACTGGGAACTAGCTGCTGATTGTTTTCTGCACATTGATGCCTCTTGTCATTGGCTCACCCAAATGTGTTTAGCTACCTCCCAGTGGGGCAATGCTGCTCCTTTAATAAAGGATACTAAGAGGAGAATGAAGCAAATATGATTATAGAAGTGAATAGTTAAGTGATTTATAATTAAATGCTTTATTCGAATAACGAAAGGAAACATTTGGGTGTCTTTAAATATCTTCTTTGCTTTGCCAATTCTATAGTTAGATTATGTACACTGAACCAATTAGCTGGAAATTTCAGGCACCTTTATTGGATTACTAAACTTTTTTCAGGTTAAGAATACGTGCGGTGAAATTCCTACCAAAATGTTACATTTGTGTCGCTTTCTTTAGTCAGGCAATCGTTTTGCGCTCACTTATAATTACATTGCCCGCCTGTGACTTTTGTTTTCTTTAATTCATGTTAATCTTTTTATTATTTTCTTGTGTCTCTACGCTACATTGTCACTGCTTATCCGAAGCCTAGAGAAACGCCCGTCCCAAGCATTACAGATGGTTGTGTGTATGGCTGACAATATAAAATGTTGCTTATGAATAATGATTAACTATCTAATATAAGAAATGCTATTGAATGTGTTTTGTTGGAGGATTGCCATTTACCCCTAGGTAATGGTATTACATAGGTCTAGGTGCAATAAAGTTTGTTTATGAGCTGCTATGACAGGATCCCTTGGGTAAGCTGGATGAGGGTCCCATACATAATCCATAAATGAAAACGTCCATTGTAAGCATTGTAGATCACTTAGGGTACCATTTCTGGGTGGCAGATTGAGGCAAACATAGTGTAGTATATTACTCAGTTATGTTTTCCTTAGCAGTGTCAATAGTTATCAGAGAGCGTGTGATTTTTGTGTGTGTGCTGTCTGAGTGAAATACAGTTTAACACCCCTCTCATTCTTCATTCTGAAACTCCCACCATTATGAAGCCAGTGAGGTTGGCTCTAGTAGGTATTTATAAGGATTTTGCTAGTACACAGAATGTAATAATATAAAAGTGATGCCAGGTACCACCACAATAGAGATTGCAAACGCTAATAGAGTCTATGGGACTGAAGTCTAAGGGGCTGATTTATCATGCCCCATATGCACCTGTTTCCCGCCGGAAACAGGAGTTAAGAAGCAGCGGTCTTAAGACTACTGCTCCTTAACTCGTCTGAGGTGGCGGACTGCAATCCACCCGATCGGGTTGATTGACACCCCCTGCTAGCGGCCAATTGTGCAAATGTGCAGGGGGGCGGCATTGCACAGTGTATGCTGTCGGCATTTATCGATGTGCGGCGGACATGATCCACTACAGCGGATCATATCTGCTCGCACTATGATAAATTGGCTCCTAAGTTGTACGCACAGACAAAGGGGGCAATTTATCATAGACCGAGTGGAGATTATCCGCTGTAGCGGATCATGTCATCCGCACATCGATAAATGCAGACAGCATACACTGTTGCCATTTATCATTGCACAAGCATTTCTAGTGACATGCTTGTGCAGTGCCGCCCCCTGCACATTCACTGCCAATCGGCCGCTAGCAGGGGGGTTGTCAATCAACCCGATCGTATCCTTAGAGGTGGAGGACGAGTAAAGGAGCAGCATACGGGGCATGATAAATTGGCCCAAATTCTTAGCATCTATCCCATATTCTCTTTCATGGGGGGTTCAGCCACAGGAACAATCAGGAAACCATTTTGTTTTTAGTAATATTCTCTTGTAAAATTACATTTGGCAGTAGTGTATATAATAATGTAGTATATAAAATGGACATCATATATTCATGTGGTTTACATAATACTGTTAGTTGTTCATCTTATTTATTTATGTATTTATCCCCCCTGTACTCATATCACTAAACCCCTTAACTTGTGTTAGTAGCTGGAAAGCTGATGTGATTTGTATTGTTTAATATTTAAAATTGCAAAAGGGAGAGGAAGCAATTTACAGTGCAGAATCTCTGGAGTAGCTGCAATTGACATGGGTAATGTATATACTCAGTGATGTGATCAATTAATTAATGTAACCCTTTGGTTATCAGGGCTGCAACACATTACGTAACAGTACATTGCAGAAAACTGTGGCAGACAAGAGGTTAAATCATTTTCCTATTATGATTTTTTTTTTCTGGGCCTTTCCAGGCTAAGCTGTAAATACTGGATGTGCGTGTTGTGAGGATCTTTCATGGGGCCTCCTTCTTTGGCAGACTCTATCAAACCCACAGACAAGGCAGTATAACACTGCAATAAAATATTTATATAATACACAAGGCAGGAAAGCTGAACAGATCCATCAATTAAATAAGCAAGTTAATGTCAGAGAACAAAGACTACGGAAGAGGAATTTGTGTGATGAACATTACTGAGCTGGAAGGTGTATTTCCCCATACCCCCACCCCATCCCTGCAACATCCTGTGTGTTTGCTGTCAATCACACCATGTCAGTTGGGTTGACATTGTCCTTAACAATGATCGGAGATTTCTACAGAAAGAAATCGAATTTTGTGCAACAAAGTAAAAATATTTTTATTGTGCTGGTATATCTACCAAGCAAATGTACCTATATGGTGGCACCGAGTATTATTATTTTTGCAACGCTAGAATTTCTTAAAAGGATACACTACAACAATGAAGGTACAGTTACGGATCGGACACCAGGCAGGGACCGGGTTACTAGTTTAATTGGCTCAAGTTAAGTGTGCTATTTGTTTTTTTAATCACCAGTAAGCATTAGGTTTGATCAGTGTGTTATATTAGATATGGAACAAACATTTTAAATCTAATACACAATAATAATCATTTGAAATCACGGTTAAAGTGAGTTTGTGAAAGCCACAGCCAAGCATTGAAATCTTTCCCACATTCTCATATGAAATCAAAACGCCAGCATTTCTACAGTAGTCCCATCTGCCTACTATGAATATTTCAGTTTCTTGTTCAAGAGGGCTACATTTTTCAGTCAGTTTTCGGAAAGCAATTCCAAAAAAAAGCACATCGCTCTACAGAGGGAAGCAGGTTTTTTGGGCTGCAGTATTTGGCTGGAATTTCTCTTTAAATGGCAGCTAGCCTCTGCTAGGCAAAGAATAAATTTATCAGCAGATAAGAACCAATAAGACTATCTGCTCTGTACATCCTCTTATGTATATAATCTTCAGGATAGACCTATACTTATCCCATTTGTATTTGTTACAAGCCACCCTAGCTGTAAAGCTAGACCTGTTATCTACTGGCATCTACGGGGGAAATGCCCTTTTCTTTTTAATGGTAAGAGGTGCATAGGAAGTAGTACAGGTGTGGCAAACCTATGGCACAAAAGCTCACTCTAGTGCTTTGCCTTTCAGGCTACCATTATACTGCTTGGTTTAATTAGCTGCAATTTAAGTACTTAAAGGACCAGTAAATATAGTAGATTTGCATAAACAACACATGCATGACAAAAAGACAATGCAATAGCACTTAGTCTGAACTTCAAGTGAGTAGTAGATTTTTTTCTGACAAATTTCAAAGTTATGTCTATTTCCACTCCCACTGCATCATGTGACAGCCATCAGCCAATCGCAAATGCATACACGTACCATGTGACAGCCATCAGCCAATCACAAATGCATACACGTATATTCTGTGAATTCTTGTACATGCTCATTAGGAGCTGGTAACTCAAAATGTGTAAATATAAAAATACTGTGGACATTTTGTTAATGGAAGTAAATTGGAAAGTTATTTAAAATTGCATGTTCTTTCTGAATTGTTAAACTTTAATTTGACCTGAGTGTCCCTTCAAAGGGACACTGTACTATAAAATGTGTTTCCCCTTTATTGTGTTCCAAATTACTTGTTATACCTACTGCAGAGTATTAAAATGTATGAGAAGTTGTTCCTTCATGATTATTTCTGTTTTTGGAAATAGCTATTTTTTTCTTATTAAAACTGTGCCCAACAACAATGGTCTGAGACTGAAAGTATTTGTTAGGTAAAGTAGCTGTTTGGAAATAATTAAATACACTCCAGCAGGTTCAATGGACCATTTGGAAAACATTAAAGGGAATCAACTTTTACAATGCGATGTCCCTTTAATAACTGTATTTCCATCTTAATACGAGGAGAGTCCACGGCTTCATTCATTACTTGTGGGAATACAGAACCTGGCCACCAGGAGGAGGCAAAGACACCCCAGCCAAAGGCTTAAATACCTCTCCCACTCTCCTCATCCCCCAGTCATTCTTTGCCTTTCGTCACAGGAGGATGGCAGAGAGCTGTCGGAAGATTTGGAGTAGTCTCTTATGGAGGGTAGTACTCTTTGGAATGGGACTGGAGTTTTAAGTAGTCTTGTCAGCTTCTCAGTGAGAGCATTGACGAATTTTAAGGTCTGGAGATGCAGGGAGAGTCTTTCTGCGAAACCATCCAGACTCGTATTAACAGCTGCTTAAGCAATCAGTGTTGACGATTTTCACTGCCTACTTTCAATCACTCAAGTCCATGTCAGGAGCGATGCTACAACACTGTCAAACTTGAGAGGCCGTGTTCCTGTTCCACAGCGTAGATTCTGGTAAGATTGTTTAATTCTTTATACCTGTAATGATAACGCAAGAAGACAAAGTCACAGTGTAACTCCTTTTATCTGTATAGAATCAAGGGTTAATATCTCAGGAAGGTGTTTATTGAACAGGGGGGGATTTATACATGATTACTTTATTGTGTTTTTTGCTGCGACATGTGTGAGATGTGGCTCTGGCAATGTGTGAAGAGTCAGGTTCTTCCTTCATTTTGATTACTGTGCAGCCTGTTTAGTTTGGCACGTTTTTTTCTCGGCTGCAGGGGCGGTCCTGCATGGCACTCCAGGGTGTGACCTCATTCTCTTCCTTTTCCTGACCGTCGGTTGCAGGAGACAAAAGCGGTTTCTCTGTGGGCCTGTGTCATAGGAGGTGGTGAGTGCCCCGACCATTGGGGTATAAAGGTGCCATTTATTTTTTCTATAGTCCATATAAAGGCTCAAGCTATGGAGGACTCTGATGCGTTAGAGGGTACTCTCTCTTTGCCTAAATCTAATGCCTGTGTTTATTGTGAGGAGGCTACGGTATATATGTCTGCTCAACTTTGTTTCACATGCCTTGATAAAATAGTGATATCTAAAAAAAACAAGATGTTTAGTACCAATGAGCCCTCCACCTCTGAGGCGTCTCCGTCCTGCGAAGTGCGTTCCCTACAATTATCTATGATTACACATGCAGCTCCCCAGTACACTACTAATCCTCCTGCGGGAGGGGCCCTGTGGCTGCCAGATTTTGCTGATCAGTTGCAAACGGCGGTGTCTGTGGCCTTCAGTTCTTTACCTCACACGGCTAAGAGCAAGCGAAGATGGCGAATATTATAAAGAATGAATGGGAGAGACTTGGTTAATTCTTTCTCCCCTTCTTCTTCATTTAAGAAATTGTTCCTGGTTCCTGATTCTCAGCTAGAATTGTGGGGATCTGTCCCTAAGGTCGATGGAGCTATCTCCATGCTTGCTAAGTGCACCACTATCCCACTCAAGGATAGTTCGTCGTTTAAGGAACCCATAGATAAAAAATTAGAGACCCTGTTAAGAGAGATGTTTCAGCACACTGGGTTCGTATTTCAGCCTGCAGCGGCGGTCGCTGTGGTGGCAGGAGCCACTACCTATTGGTGTGACTCTCTGTCAGAGATGATCGATGTGGAGACTACCCTTGATAAGATACAGGAAAGATTTAAGGCCCTGAGGGTAGCTAATTAGTTTTTCTGTGGTGCAAATATGCATATTATTCACTTGAATGCCAAGACATTAGACTTTTCTGTTCTTGCCCGGAGGGCCCTGTGGTTGAAGTCATGGTCTGCTGACATGACGCCCAAATGTAGATTACTTTCCCTTCCATTTAAGGGAAAGGTTCTTTTCGGTCCAGGCCTGGACTCTATCATATCCACAGTCACGGGGGGCAAGGGTACCTTTCTACCGCAGGATAAGAAGAATAAACCTAAGGGTCCTAATTTTCGTCCCTTTCGTTCGGACAAATCCCAATGACAGCAGCTTGCCGCGAAGCCCGAGCAATCTAAGGGATCTTGGTAACCATCTCAGTCTTGGAATAAAATACGACCTCTTCAGTTGTGCATGCTGAGGCAATGGAACGTCGATCACTCGGATCTATCCCAACAGATCTCTCTGGACAACCGGTCGAGGGAATCCCTCTCTTCTTGGCTCCGTCCAGATCAGATGTCCCAGGAGACATTCTTCCTGATACCATCCTGGGAGATTGTGACTACGGATGCGAGCCTCTGAGAGTGGGGAGCTGTTTGGGGTGCCAGGAAGGCACAGGGCAGGTGGAATCGGGAGGAGTCACTTCTTCCGATCAACATCCTGGGACTTCAAGCGATCTTCAACGCTCTGAGGGCTTGGCCCCTCCTAGGTTCGTCCCAGTTCATCAGATTCCAGTCAGTCAACATTACCTCGGCGGCTTACATCAACCATCAGGGGGGGAACGAGAAGCTCCCTAGCCATGAGGGAAGTATCTCAGATTCTAGAGTAGTTAGAGACCCACAACTGCTCGCTGTCGGCGATCGACATGCCGGGGGTGGACAACTGGGAAGCAGATTTTCTTAGCCGACAATCGTTTCATCCGGGGGAATGGTCTCTTCACCCCGAAGTGTTTGCGGAGATTTGCAACAGATGGGGGACTCCGGAGATAGATCTCATGGTGTCCATACTCATCTTCAAGCATCCCCAGGCAAAACTGATAGATGCCTTAGCAGTGCCTTGGGGATTCAACCTAGTCTACATATTTCCACCATTACCACTTCTACCTCGAGTAGTGGCCCGCATCAAGCAGGAGCAAGCATCAACTATTCTGATTGCTCCGTCGTGGCCGTGGAGGATGTGGGGATGTCATCAACTCCTCCATGGAGGCTGCCCTGTCGCAGGGATCTGCTGGTACTGGGCCCCTTTGTGCATCAAAATCTAGATTCTATGAGGCTGACTGCGTGCAGATTGAACGCTTAGTCTTAGCCAGGAGAGGGCTTTCTGAGAGTGTGATTGATACTCTCATTCATTTTATTATTATAGTATTTAATAAATGTTAAGTTTTAATTTGTCAACCTTCCTTGGCGGTCCCTCCTGCCTTATACTGTTTTAATGGTAGCTCTTCCTTTTCTTTTTTTTGAGTGCTCTAAGACTGTCCATCTTTTTCTCCTTGTTTAACTATACTCTCATTCAAGCCAGGAAGCCGGTCACCCGACACATCTATCATAAGGTGTGGAGGACCTACTTACTCTGGTTTGAGACTCGTGGATATTGCTGGCATAAGGTCAGAGTATCCAGGATACTTTCCTTCCTCCAGGACGGTTTGGAGAAGGGACTTTCCGCTAGTTCCTTAAAGGGACAGATTTCGGCTCTATCTATGTTGTTACACAAGAAGCTCACTGAGCTTCCTGATATCAGTCTTTTGTTCAGGCTCTATCCAGGATCAGGCCTGTATTAAGACATTCTGCTCCTCCTTAGAGTTTGAATCTGGTTCTTAGGGTTTTGCAGAGGGCTCCGTTTGAGCCTATGCATTCTCTTGACATTAAGATACTGTCTTGGAAGGTTCTTTTTCTACTGGCTATTGCTTCGGCACGCAGAGTCTCTGAGTTGGTGGTATTCCAATGTGAGCCTCCTTACCTGGTTTTTCATGGCGATAAGGCTGTCCTTCGCACTGGGTTGGTATTTCTCCCTAAGTATGTGTCTGATTGCAACATTAATCAGGAGATTGTAGTTCCTTCCTTGTGTCCTAACACTTCTTCGTCAAAGGAACGGTTACTTCATAACTTGGATGTGGTTCGAGCTTTGAAATTTTATCTTCAGGCTACGAAGGATTTCAGACAGACTTCAGCATTCTTTGTTGTCTATTCATGGAAGCGCAAAGGGCAGAAGTCTTCTACCACTTCCCTATCTTTTTTGACTGAGGAGCATGATTCGGATTGGTTCATCAGACAGCGGGACATGAGCCTCCTCGGAGGATTACGGCTCACTCAACTAGAGCTGTGGCTTCTTCTTGGGCCTTCAAGAATGAGGCCTCTATGGAGCAGATTTTTAAGGCGGTTACCTGGTCCTCCTTACATAATTTTTCAAAGTTTTACAAATTTGATGTTTTTGCTTCGACTGAAGTAGCTTTTGGGAGAAAGGTTTTGCAGGCTGTGGTGCCCTCAGACTAGGGTCCCCCTCTTTTTTACCCTCCCGTTTTAATTCTGTGTCCTCTAGAGCTTGGGTATTTGTTTCCCACAAGTAATGAATGAAGCTGTGGATTCTCCTCATATTAAGATGGAAAACATAAATTATGCTTACCGGATAATTTCACTTCCATCTGTACGAGGAGAGTCCATGGCTCCCGCCCAGTTCTCCGTTGGGCAGACCTAAATATTTTTTGTTCTTCTGGTAACATTTATACCCTGATATTTCTCCTACTGTTCCTTGTTCCCTCAGCAGAATGACTGGGGGATGAGGGGTGGGAGAGGTATTGGGGTGTCTTTGCCTCCTCCTGGTGGCCAGGTTCTGTATTCCCACAAGTAATGAATGAAGCTGTGCACTCTCCTCGTACAGATGGAAATTAAATTATCAGGTAAGTGTAAAGTACTTCGATTGATGCTGCCAGACAGATAACACGTTTAAAAGCTCTGAAAATTCTGTGGGATTGGCTTAGAGGAACCCCTGCGATCCCACACTGTGAACAACTGAATGCTGGGGAAGGATATGAACGTGCCCTGATATACACACACATCTAGATAATTGTGTGTGTGCGGTTATTGATTCTTCTGCTACAGATAAGGTGATTTAAATTCTGCATTATACCCTGCTTTTTTCTATTAAGTTAACCCAGTCTTCTCTTTACATATCCACATAATTATCACTCAGTCTATGTGTGCCTCTGGATTTGGTGATTTTAAGAGTTAAGGACATCAGCGTCAACCAATTTAAAGCATTCATGTAAACATTTATAGAATAAACACATACACAACCCATATACACAACACACACATACACAATGTACAACACACACACGCACAACACATGTCTGTCTGTCTATCTTCTATCTGTCTGTATATCTGCCTATCTATCTAATTTATTTATAAGGAAAATAATCACCTAGATTACGAGTTTTGCGTTAGAGGCTGTGTGGTGCTAACGAGCAGTTTATGCTCACCGCTCACTTTGAGACAGCGCTGGTATTACGGGTTTTTACAAACCAGACAAGTAGTGAGCGTTGAGCAAAATTTTGCTCATTACCGCACTCCAATACCAGTGCTGCTTACGTTAGCGATGAGCTGGTCGTACGTGCTCGTGCACGATTTCCCCATAGGAATCAACAGGGAGAGCCGGCTGAAAAAAAGTCTAACACCTGCAAAAAAGCAGCGTAAAACTTTTTAACGCAGCCCCATTGATTCCTATGGGGAAATACATTTTATGTCTACACCTAACACCCTAACATGAACTCCGAGTCTAAACACCCCTAATCTTACACTTATTAACCCCTAATCTGCCGCCCCGACATCGTCGCCACCTACAATATAATTATTAACCCCTAATCTTCCACTCCGGACACCGCCGCCACCTACATTATACTTATGAACCCCTAATCTGCTGCCCCCAACATCGCCGACACCTACATTATATTTATTAACCCCTAATCTGCCGCCCCAATGTCGCCGCAACCTACCTACACTTTTTGACCCCTAATCTGCCGCCCCCAACGTTGCCGCCACTATAATAAAAATATTAACCCCTAAACCGCCGCACTCCAGCCTTGCAAACATTAGTTAAATATTATTAACCCCTAATCTGCCGGCCCTAACATCGCCGACGCCTACCTATATTTATTAACCCCTAATCTGCCGCCCCCAACGTCACCGCCACTATATTAAAGTTATTAACCCCTAAACCTAAGTCTAACCCTAAACCTAACACCCCCTAACTTAAATATAATTAAAAGAAATCAAAATAAAAATTCCTATCATTAACTAAATTATTCCTATTTAAAACTAAATACTTACCTATAAAATAAACCCTAAGCTAGCTACAATATAACTAATAGTTACATTGTAGCTAGCTTAGGGTTTATTTTTATTTTACAGGCAAGTTTGTATTTATTTTAACTAGGTACAATAGTTATTAAATAGTTATTAACTATTTAATAACTACCTAGATAAAATAAATACAAAAGTACCTGTAAAAAAAAAACAACCTAAGTTACAATTACACCTAACACTACACTATAATTAAATTATTTCCATTAATTAAATACAATTAAATTAAATTATCTAAAGTACAAAAACAAACAAACACTAAATTACAAAAAATAATAAACAAATTACAAGATTTTTAAACTAATTACACCTAATCTAATCCCCCATACAAAATAAAAAAGCCCCCCAAAATAAAAAAAGGCCTACCCTACACTAAATTACAAATAGCCCTTAAAAGGGCCTTTTGCGGGGCATTGCCCAAAGTAATCAGCTCTTTTACCTGTAAAAACAAAATTACAAATCCCCCCCAACATTAGAAAAAATCCTATTGGCTGATGCAATCAGCCAATAGGATTGAGCTTGCATTCTATTGGCTGTTCCAATCAGCCAATAGAATGCGAGCTCAATCCTATTGGATTATGTATTATGATGTTTGACTGTACCTCACCAACCATTGCATGTGTATATATCATGTCTTGCAGAATTACATACTGCGGATTTCCACTGCATGTAAGTGAAACTACTACATCCCACCCCCTTCCCTTAACCACCCTAATTACTAAAAATGTCTCATTTGTTTAATTCATGTTTAGGTCACTATGATGTATTGACTATCATTAAGAAGAATGGAAATGGATGTTTATACCTTATGTTCACACCTTCTGTAAATACATTATTATTTATATATACCCATGTGTCAATTTATATTGGATGTGAGAAACCTTGATTTACATCTTATAAGTGAATATTACTATATGTATCCTTCATACACAACTATGTGATGTGATTTATAGAACATGAATATGTCATAAACATGATAATATTACCTTTTTTTGCCATTTACACACAGGTCTTATTATATGTTTTAACAATATTAGTGTACTAAAACACACCTCACATGGATGTGGATGACAATTATATGGTAAATAACAGAGGACAAGATTTATGGTGAACTATAAGAATATTTATTTCTTTTTTGGCTTCTTGGATGAGGGAGCTGAAGTGGCTGTAGTGGATTGCCTTGTTTTCCTGGTTTGAGAAGATTCTGATGTTTCTGCTGGTGTGCTGGCCACAGATGATAGGCTGGAGGCAGTATCCTGCTGGTGTGTAAAGTGCTCAACCAACACACCCAAGAGCTGATTTTGTTCTCGCCATCTATTGTCCATCTGCATCTGCATATCAGACAGAGTTCGCATCATCTGTGACTGGTTTTGAACGCTTCCACTTAATGATGCTGCCATATCCCTCTGCAGCTCTATGCTACGTTTGTGTAACCTCTCTTGGCTCCTGAAGAACCTCTCTTGGCTCCTGAAGAACCTCTCTTGGCTCCTGTGGAACCTCTCTTGGCCTCTTTGTCTGCTCTTGAAGCTTGTTATGAGCCTCCTCTGGAGTGCAATGTATTCCTCACCCAGGGGAGAATACAATGCATCCACAGGGTCTTGAGCAGCATTGCTTCTAGGTGCTTGAGGTGCTGATTCATCTGCATCTGCTGGTTCTGTTGGGACAGGTTCAGCTGCATCTGCTGTTTCTGGTGGGACAGGTTCAGCTGCATCTGCTGGTTCTGTTGGGACAGGTTCAGCTGCATCTGCTGGTTCTGTTGGGACAGGTTCAGCTGCATCTGCTGGTGCTTGAGTACTTTCAGCTATATTTTCATCTGCAGATGGTGGAACTCTCCCAAGTGATGAGGATGGTGGAGCTCTCCCAAGTGATGAGGATAGTGGAGCTCTCCCAAGTGATGAGGATGGTGGAGCTCTCCCAAGTGATGAGGATGGTGGAGCTCTCAGGGTGGATTGATAGTCCCACTAATGACCAGTGTGTGACCACTCAGCCTGTCCATTTGGTACTTCTTTTGACATAGTCTGTGGATAAAAGCCATGACTGCCCTGAGATTGTGTTGGGGGGGGGGTAAATACATGGACCCTTTGTGGCTGTCTTGGTTCCCCCTTAAAGCCAAAAGAAGAATATTCCTCTTGCCAGGAATTTTGCCAGGGGTCATATGGCAATGGTGGTGGCATCACTCCCGGGTCCTCAACTGAAGCAATCCAACCCTGCTCATGCCTGGGAGCATACTGTTCATGTGGTTGCCTGAAGACTGGTGATGGTGATGGTGGCTGCATGCCTGTGACTGGTGGTGGTGGCTGCATGCCTGTGACTGGTGGAGGTGGTGGTGGCGGCATGCTTTTTTGTATCCTCGTGACAGGAGGTTCTGTGGAGGAGTCAAATGATGAGAGGGATTAGTATAGTCAGATATATGTCCATGTGGGCATACAATGTACATTGATACATGCTAAGGCCTATACTGATTCTCATGGCAAACTCTATAACATGCATGTGCACATTGTGATTTGTGCTATGAGGGATTTTAATATGCGCAGTTTCATACAATAGTTATGTGTACATGTCAATGATGGAAAAAATGTGTTCTTTAAGTGACACTATGGTCACACAATTTACTTTAGCCTGATGTAGGCACAGAACCTGCTTTCTTGAGCTAAAAGTATTGTGATGGCTATAGTGTCCATTTACTGATAACTCTACATGTGGCTTGTGGCCTGTGTTACTCTGAAACATCTTAGTATTGCACTATTCCACCTCATATCATGAATTGCATTGTGTTAAGTAGCATTAATGTCAAATATAATTGTAGATGCTTTTGTTAGTAGGCCAAATACCATGCTCCTCAATGTGTACATGAATGTGTGATATTAAAGGATGTTATATCTCAAATACATATAATACTGGTGTGTGGGATGTTACTCACCAGCATGATGTGCTGTGGTTGCAGCCCCTGAGTCACGAGCCCCTGGAAGTCCACGGACTGCTGTGATACTCAGGGACGTATCATCTCCTGCCAGGTGTTATATTCTATGTCCAGGGATGGACCACTGCCTGTTCCCCTCTGGTGCATAGCTTCCTGCCCCATCTTTTCTTTCACTCGCTTCTTGCAGTCATTCCACCGCTTTTTAAGGCCCTCAACAGTCATCCTCTGCGGGGCCACACTGTTTATGGCATTCTCTACCGCCAACCATGCCGTTTTTCGCCTTTTGGCACTGCCTTTGCCTGTAATTGTCCATGATGACCTGGACTAGGGCAACATTTTCATCAAATGAGAAGTTGGGACATCCTCTCATCCTCCATGGACACCTGGCTTGCTCCCTGTGATGTCCCTGGTGTGGGTTCCTCCCTATCCTCTCCCTCCTCCCCCCTTCTGTCCCCATGTGCACCATCTGTCCCTCTCCTAGATGTGCCTGGTCTCTGGGGCTCTCGGGCATCTCCCCTCCTATCATCCCTTCTAGCTCTCCCTCTCCCCACTCCACTTACTCCCTGACGGGGACCCCACTGCTCCTCCTGTCCTCTACAATACTCCTCTCCCTGCCACTCCTTTCCCCTCCTCCCCTCCGCCCTACCTCTCCCTGCGATCCTCACACTAAATCACACTACTCACACTCACTCCCAGTTCAATCACACACAATCACAACCAAACACTCAGCCTATCACACTGTAAAATTCAAATAAATTGTGTGAGGTATTAGAAAAAAATGTGTGGTGTATTTGTATATGTATGTATGCAAAATGTGTGCAATATGTAAAAATATGTGTAAGCGTACATGCTTAATCAAACAACAATGCAACCTAACTAACTCCTTTGTTTGCGCCTCTCTCTCTACTCTCACTAATCCTCGACTCCAGTGTAGTGTGCTGTAGCTCAACAAACCATCCAAACACACTGAAGAAAATGGCGGCTGGGCATGGGTTTATATATGAATTTTGAATAGAGTAATTACGTGTCGCATTTTTATATGAAGTCGCGGTTCATCTTTACGAGTGTTGGCCTAATTTGCATAAAACTACTCTTTATTAAGACTTTCCGTGGAGAAAATACTGGCGTAAGTTACTTGCAACGACTAAAATGTGTATTTGCGCACATTTCGGAAGATCGCGCCCATGGTGCCTCAAACATGAAGGAGGTTGTCTAAGCCGGCATCACAAAAGTAATAACAGAGTAAACATCAGCATTGCTTATTCGCATCCTTACACATTTAAATAATGTTAATATTTTTATTTAAGATTTTATTGAAGGTACCATGGGCACATAGTGCTCATAGAATTTTTTTTAAAGATTTTATGTAATTGATTTTATGTAATTTTGGCGCACTTTCTCAAAAAGGTTTACCATTCCTGCTGTAGAATATAATTATCCTTGCCTGGTGTGTCATATGGTACAAGGGTCTCTGCTCCCTTAAAGGCCTGTAATCTCAAGCTTCAGTTTAAATGATGCGCTTCCATGTATCTAATCTGCTAACCATGTACTCTGAGCCCCCAGGAGGGCACAAGGATTTTTCAATCGATGCACAGCATTAGGATGCCTGAGACATGAAAGTGTAAAGTACTTCGATTGATGCTGCCAAACAGATAACACGTTTAAAAGCTCTGAAAATTCTGTGGGATTGGCTTAGAGGAACCTCTGCGATCCCACACTGTGAACAACTGCATGCTGGGGAAGGATATGAGCGTGCCCTGGTATACACACACATCTAGATAATTGTGTGTGTGTGGTTATTGATTCTACTGCTACAGATAAGGTGATTTCAATTCTGCATTATACCCTGCTTCTTTCTATTAAGTTAACCCAGTCTTCTCTTTACATATCCACATAATTATCACTCAATCTATGTGTGCCTCTGGATTTGGTGATTTTAAGAGTTAAGGACATCAGCATCAACCAATTTAAGCATTCATGTAAACATTTATAGATTATACACACACATATACACAACACACACATATGCACAACACACACATACACAACGTACAACACACACACGCACAACACACAGATACACATACACAACACACACACGTACAACACACAGATACACATACACAACACACACACACGCACAACACACAGATACACATACACAACACACACATGCACGACACACACATACACACAACACATACACAACACACACACGCACAACAACACGGATACACACAACACACACACATACACAACACGCACAACACACACACGCACAATACACACACGCACAACACACAGATACACACAACACACACACATACACGCACAACACACAAACATGCACAACACGCACATACACACACACATACACAATGCACAAACACATACATATTTTTTGCACAACAAAGTTTTATTGAAATTTATGTTCATTTTGAAACTATCATGACGTGTGTGTCTGTTGGACAGAAGCTCATTGGCTGATAAGCAAAACACTCACAACTCTATGGGCTTCATTTATGTGTCAAATATCGCTCAAATTGCTGTAACATCCGCTCCAGCAATACACATTCAATGTAGATAGTTTCCAACGTTATTTGAGCGTAATGATGCTAATCCGATCATACATAAGAAAGACTCCATTCATCCAAATTTATTAAACATTCAACTGGTACGTTCGCATCTCGAATGATGCAGCAATTCCTATTTCTCCAACATTGGTGTGTCCGGTCCACGGCGTCATCCTTACTTGTGGGAATATTCTCTTCCCCAACAGGAAATGGCAAAGAGCACAGCAAAAGCTGCCCATATAGCCCCCCCTCTGGCTCCGCCCCCCAGTCATTCTCTTTGCCGCTCTGAACAAGTAGCATCTCCACGGAGATGGTGAAGAGTATGTGGTGTTTATTTGTAGTTTTTTATTCTTCTATCAAGAGTTTGTTATTTTAAAATAGTGCCGGTTTGTACTATTTACTCTAAAACAGAAAAGGATGAAGAGTTCTGTTTAAAAGAGGAGTATGATTTTAGCAGCAGTAACTAAAATCAATTGCTGTTCCCACGCAGGACTGTTGAGCCCAGAGAACTTCAGTTGGGGGAACAGTTTGCAGACTTTTCTGCTCAAGGTATGACTAGTCCATTTTCTAACAAGATTAGTAATGCTAGAAGACTGTCATTTTCCCTCTTTGGGATCGGTAAGCCATTTTCTTAGACTAATAACAGAATGAAGGCTTATTAATGGGCTATATACTGGTTGACACTATTGTGGGCAAAATCGATTGATTTATTCGATATTTATATGAGGTTTGAAGTGTTTTTAAAACTTGAAAATACTTGGTAACGTTTTTAAGCGCCAGGCAGTCGTTTAGACACCTTTCCCAGTCAGGAAGGGCCTTTCACTCTAGTAGGCAGAGCCTCATTTTCGCGCCTTAATTGCGCAGTTTCTTTTGGATGCAGTGCATGCAGCTTCATGTAAGAGGGTCTGGTGGCCTTTGAAAACGTTTCTGGAAGGCTTATTTCTGTGGCGAATAACCCCCAAGGACAGGTGAAGCCGCAGCAAACGCTGTGGCTGGGACTGTAGTGGGTTTAAAATTGTTAATTTGATAAAATAGCTCCGGTTTCCTCATTTAAGGGGTTACAAATTTAAAATTTGGTGTGCAATACTTTCAAAGCATTAAGACACTAGGGTGCAAATTTGGTAAGGATCGGATATTTCCTTCATAGTTTTTCATACATTCAGAAATAAAATGCGCCCTGTTTAACATTTAAAGAGACAGTAACGGTTTTGTTTAAAAACGGTTTTATTGCATTAATAGCCTGTATAAGCCTGTCTAACATGTCTGTACCTTCAGATAGAACATGTTCTGTATGTATGGAGGCCAAGGTGGTCCCACCTTTAAATGTATGTGAAAATTGTGCCATGGCGTCCAGACATAGTAAGGACAGTACTGTCACATTTAATAAGGTTGCCCAAGATGATTCCTCAAATGAAGGTAGTGGGGGTAGTTCACTATCCTCTCCTTCTGTGTCAATACCAGTTATGCCCGCGCAGGCGACACCTAGTACATCTAGCGCGCCAATGCTTGTTACTATGCAACAATTAACGGCTGTAATGGATAATTCTATAGCTAATATTTTATCCAAAATGCCAGCATTTCAAAGAAAGCGTGATTGCTCAGTTTTAAATACAGTGGAAGAGCAAGAGTGCGCTGATGATAATTTATCGGTCATACCCTCACACCAGTCAGAATTGGCAGTGAGGGAGGGTCTGTCGGAGGGAGAAATTTCTGATTCAAGAAGAGTTTCTCAACAGGCAGAACCTGATGTTGTGACGTTTAAATTTAAGTTAGAACATCTCTGCGCCTTACTTAAGGAGGTACTAACTACTCTGGATGATTGTGACTCTTTGGTCATTCCAGAAAAATTGTGCAAAATGGACAAATTCCTAGAGGTCCCTGTGCACCCTGATGCCTTTCCGATACCTAAAAGGGTGGCGGACATAGTGACTAAGGAGTGGGAGAAACCAGGCATACCTTTTGTCCCACCTCCTATATTTAAGAAAATGTTCCCCATGGTCGACCCAAGGAAGGACGCATGGCAAACAGTCCCTAAGGTTGAGGGGGCAGTTTCTACGCTAGCCAAACGCACGACTATTCCCATTGAGGACAATTGTGCTTTCAAAGATCCTATGGATAAAAAATTGGAGGGTTTGCTTAAAAAGATTTTTGTTCAGCAAGGTTTCCTCCTCCAACCAATTTCGTGTATTATTCCTGTCACTACGGCGGCGTGTTTTTGGTTCGATGAACTAGAAAAGTCGCTCAATAAGGAGACTCCATATGAGGAAGTCATGGACAGAATTCACGCACTTAAGTTAGCAAATTCCTTTATTTTAGATGCCGCTTTGCAATTGGCGAGGTTAGCGGCGAAAAATTCAGGTTTTGCAATTGTGGCGCGCAGAGCGCTCTGGCTTAAGTCTTGGTCGGCGGATGTGTCTTCCAAGACAAAATTGCTTAATATTCCTTTCAAAGGTAAGACCCTTTTTGGGCCAGAATTGAAGGAGATTATTTCAGACATCACTGGGGGAAAGGGCCATGCCCTCCCACAGGATAGGCCTTTTAAGGCTAAGAATAAGTCCAATTTTCGTTCCTTTCGTAACTTCAGGAACGGACCGTCTCCTAACTCTGCAGCCTCTAGACAAGAGGGTAACGCTTCCCAGGCTAAGCCAGCTTGGAAACCAATGCAAGGCTGGAACAAGGGCAAACAGGCCAAGAAGCCTGCTGCTGCTACCAAGACAGCATGAAGGGGTAGCCCCCGATCCGGGACCGGATCTAGTAGGGGGCAGACTTTCTCTCTTTGCTCAGGCTTGGGCAAGAGATGTTCCGGATCCCTGGGCACTAGAAATAGTCTCTCAGGGTTATCTTCTAGAATTCAGGGAACTTCCTCCAAGGGGAAGGTTCCACATGTCTCGCTTATCTTCAGACCAGATAAAGAGACAGGCATTCTTACATTGCGTAGGAGACCTTTTAAAGATGGGAGTGATACACCCAGTTCCAACAGCGGAACAAGGTCTGGGGTTTTACTCAAACCTGTTTGTAGTTCCCAAAAAAGAGGGAACTTTCAGACCAATTCTGGATTTAAAAAATCTAAACAAATTCCTCAGAGTTCCATCGTTCAAAATGGAAACCATTCGAACAATTTTACCTACAATCCAGGAGGGTCAATATATGACTACCATGGATTTAAAGGATGCGTACCTACATATTCCTATCCACAAAGATCATCATCAGTTCCTAAGGTTCGCCTTTCTGGACAAGCATTACCAGTTTGTGGCTCTTCTGTTCGGTTTAGCCACTGCTCCCAGAATCTTCACAAAGGTGCTAGGGTCCCTTCTAGCGGTTCTAAGACCGAGGGGCATTGCAGTGGCACCTTACCTAGACGACATTCTAATCCAAGCGTCATCCCTTTCCAGATCAAAGGCTCATACAGACATTGTATTAGCTTTTCTCAGGTCTCACGGGTGGAAGGTGAACTTGGAAAAGAGTTCCCTGTCCCCGTCTACAAGAGTTCCCTTTCTGGGAACAATAATAGATTCTGTAGAAATGAAGATCTTTCTGACAGAGGTCAGAAAATTAAAGCTTCTAAAGGCATGTCAAGTTCTTCAATCTATTCCTCAGCCTTCCATAGCTCAGTGCATGGAAGTAATAGGTCTAATGGTTGCAGCAATGGACGTGGTCCCTTTTGCTCGAATTCATCTAAGACCATTGCAACTGTGCATGCTCAGACAGTGGAATGGGGATTATGCAGACTTGTCTCCTCAGATTCAAGTAGACCAGTTAACCAGAGACTCACTCCGTTGGTGGTTGACTCAGGATCACCTGTCTCAGGAAATGAGTTTCCGCAGACCAGAGTGGGTCATTGTCACGACCGACGCCAGTCTATTAGGCTGGGGCGCGGTCTGGGACTCCCTGAAAGCTCAGGGTCTATGGTCTCGGGAAGAGTCTCTTCTCCCGATAAACATCCTGGAACTGAGAGCGATATTGAATGCGCTCCGGGCTTGGCCTCAACTAGCAAAGGCCGGATTCATAAGATTCCAGTCGGACAACATGACGACTGTAGCTTACATCAACCATCAGGGAGGAACAAAGAGTTCCTTGGCGATGAGAGAGGTATCCAAAATCATCAAATGGGCGGAGGATCACTCCTGCCATCTATCTGCAATTCACATCCAGGAGTAGACAACTGGGAGGCGGATTACTTGAGTCGTCAGACTTTCCATCCGGGGGAGTGGGAACTTCACCCGGAGGTCTTTGCCCAGTTAACTCAATTATGGGGCATTCCAGACATGGATCTGATGGCGTCTCGTCAGAACTTCAAGGTCCCTTGCTACGGGTCCAGATCCAGGGATCCCAAGGCAACTCTAGTGGATGCATTAGTGGCGCCTTGGTCGTTCAACCTAGCTTATGTATTTCCACCGTTTCCTCTCCTTCCCAGGCTCGTAGCCAGGATCAAACAGGAGAAGGCCTCGGTGGTTCTGATAACTCCTGCGTGGCCACGCAGGACTTGGTATGCAGACCTGGTGAATATGTCATCGGCTCCACCATGGAAGCTACCTTTGAGACAGGATCTTCTAGTACAAGGTCCATTCGAACATCCAAATCTAGTTTCTCTGCAGCTGACTGCTTGGAAATTGAACGCTTGTTTTTATCCAAGCGTGGGTTTTCAAATTCAGTGATAGATACTCTGGTCCAAGCCAGAAAACCTGTGACTAGAAAGATTTACCATAAAATATGGAAAAAATATATCTGTTGGTGTGAATCCAAGTGATTCTCCTGGAGTAAAGTTAAAATTCCTAAGATTCTTTCCTTTCTCCAAGAGGGTTTGGATAAAGGGTTGTCAGCGAGTTCTCTTAAAGGACAGATTTCTGCTTTATCTGTTTTGTTACACAAACGCCTGGCAGCTGTGCCAGATGTACAAGCTTTTGTACAGGCTTTGGTCAGAATCAAGCCTGTTTACAGACCCTTGACTCCTCCTTGGAGTCTACATTTAGTTCTTTCAGTTCTTCAAGGGGTTCCGTTTGAACCTTTACATTCCATAGATATTAAGTTACTATCTTGGAAAGTTCTGTTTTTGGTTGCTATTTCTTCTGCTAAAAGAGTTTCTGAATTATCTGCTTTGCAGTGTGATCCACCCTATCTGGTGTTCCATTCAGATAAGGTCGTTTTGCGTACCAAGCCTGGTTTTCTTCCAAAAGTAGTTTCCAACAAGAATATTAACCAGGAAATAGTTGTTCCTTCTCTGTGTCCGAATCCAGTTTCAAAGAAGGAACGTTTATTACACAATTTAGATGTTGTTTGTGCTTTAAAGTTCTATTTAGAAGCAACAAAGGATTTCAGACAAGCTTCATCTTTGTTTGTCGTTTACTCTGGTAAGAGGAGAGGACAAAAAGCTACTGCTACCTCTCTTTCTTTCTGGCTGAAAAGCATCATCCGATTGGCTTATGAGACTGCCGGACGGCAGCCTCCTGAACGAATCACAGCTCACTCTACTAGGGCGGTGGCTTCCACATGGGCCTTCAAGAACGATGCTTCTGTTGATCAGATATGTAAGGCAGCGACTTGGTCTTCTCTGCACACTTTTACCAAATTTTACAAATTCGATACTTATGCTTCTTCGGAGGCTATTTTTGGGAGAAAGGTTTTGCAAGCCGTGGTGCCTTCCGTTTAGGTAACCTGATTTGCTCCCTCCCTTCATCCGTGTCCTAAAGCTTTGGTATTGGTTCCCACAAGTAAGGATGAAACAGAATTTATGCTTACCTGATAAATTTCTTTCTCCAACGGTGTGTCCGGTCCACCGCCCGCCCTGGTTTTTTAATCAGGTTTGAAAAATTTCTTTCTCTATACACTACAGTCACCACGGCACCCTATAGTTTCTCCTTTTTTCTCCTAACCGTCGGTCGAATGACTGGGGGGCGCTATATGGGCAGCTTTTGCTGTGCTCTTTGCCATTTCCTGTTGGGGAAGAGAATATTCCCACAAGTAAGGATGACGCCGTGGACCGGACACACCGTTGGAGAAAGAAATTTATCAGGTAAGCATAAATTCTGTTTTTCAATCCACCACCTTTCAGCTAACGAATGCACTAGGAATCAAAGGGATTTTAATGCGATGTTAAAAAACAAAAACTATACAAAGCTGTGTCTACCAAGCAGAAGTGTTTAGTTATATCCTTTTTTCTCTCTCTTATCAATATGCTTTTTATAATGAATATGTTAAATGTATATACATTTGCAATACTCCAACACAAAAGACCTAGAATGTCCGATTGTTATAATTATACATTTTTAGAGGATGCATGAAGTACACAAATAAAAAATTACCTTTTTGAACGGTACTTGTTCATGAATAAGAATGAAAATGATCATTGTCATTAAAACCTCTTGATTTTAGCATGTCAGGGGTTACTTTTCCTTTACTTTTTTCCTCTGCTATTTAAAACCCTGTATCAGAAATGTCTAAAAGAATTAGACTTATGGGACCACTGACATTAGTATTTGCATCTGTGCACAGAGACGGCTAGATGACGAGTTGTGCATTATGGTTTTAACGCTGAAAAAATGGCCATTTCAGTGTAAAAACAGTAACACAGCCAGTCTTGTCGGTATAGCTGTACTGCAAGCATTTGAGCCTGTAACACAACGTCAATCCCGCACTCAAAAAATGACGTTTTAGCATGGGATTTCCATAACGCCGGTATTACAGGTTGTGCGGTGAGGCTAAAATGCTTGCGTTACAGCCTATACTGACACGATCCGTTCCGCTATCTGAAAGCAGTAGTTATGAGTTTTGCGCAACAAAAATGTTTCACATAACTCATAACTAAAACGTTGCAAAGTACAACACCCATAAACTACCTATTTACCCTTATTCTGCCACCTTCCTGCATCGCAAAAATTATTTAAAACTTATTAACCCCTAATCTGCTGCTCCCGACATCGCCGCCACTAATAAAAGTGATTAACCCCTATTTCACTGCTCCCTGACATTGCCGCCACTATAATAAAGTTATTAACCCCTATTCCCCCACACCCTAACATTGCAACACTATAATAAAGCTATTAACCGCGATTCCACCGCTCCCCGACATCGCCGCCACTAACTAAAGTTATTAACCCCTAAACCTCTGACCTCCCACATCACCGACACTAAATAAACCTATTAACCCCTAAACCCCCAGCCCCCCACATCGCAAAAAACTAAATGAATCTATTAACCCCTAAACCTAACAACCCCCTAACTTTAAATTAAAATTACAATATCCCTATCTTAAAATAAATAAAAACTTACCTGTAAAATTAAAAAAAAACTAAGTTTAAACTATAAATGAACCTAACATAACTATTATACTAAAATTAAAATAACTACCAATTAAATAAACTAAATTAAACATTAATAAAAACCTAACACTACTAAAAAAATGTATGTCTAAAATTACAAAAAATAACAAACACTAAATTATAAAAAATAACAAACACTAAATTACGAAGAAAAAAAACTAAATTATCCAAAATAAAACAATTACACCTAATCTAATAGCCCTATAAAAATAAAAAAGCCCCCCCAAAATAAAAAAAAACCTAGCCTACAATAAACCACCAATAGCACTTAAAAGGGTCTTTTGTAGGGCATTGCCCTAAAGAAATCAGCTCTTTTACCTTTAAAAAAAAACAAAGATCCCCCAACAATAAAACCCACTACCCAACCAACCCCCAAAAATATAAAACCTAACTCTAACAAAAACCTAAGCTACCCATTACCCTGAAAAGGGCATTTGTATTGGCATTGCCCTTAAATGGGCATTTAGCTCTTTTGCATTGCCCTTAAAAGGGCATTTAGCTCTTTCAAAAAAGCCTAAACCCTAATCTAAAAAAAAAAAACACCCAACAAAAATTAAGAAAAAAAGCTAACACTATAACCCCCGACGATCCACTTACGGTTTCTGAAGTCCGGACATCCAGGCTGTGAAGTCTTTATCCAGACGGCGAGGTCTTAATCCATCCAGGCGGCATCTTCTATCTTCATCCCGACAACGTCTTCTATCTTCATCCCGGCGGCGCGGAGCGGGTCTATCCTTAAAGACATCCGGCACGGAGTCCTCTTCATACGGTCACCGCCGTACACTGAATCTTCAATGCAAAGGAGCCTTTTCAAAATGGCATCCCTTGCATTCCTATTGGCTGATTTGATTTTTGAAATTCAAATCAGCCAATAGGATGAGAGCTACTTAAATCCTATTGGCTGTTCAAATCAGCCAATAGGATGAGAGCTACTGAATGTCTTCAAGGATGGACCCCCTTCTCGCCGCCGGAATGAATATAGAAGACGCCGCCGAGATGAAGATAGAAGATGCCGCCTGGATGAAGATAGTGGACGCCGTCTGGATGAAGACTTCGCTGTCTGGATGTCTGGACTTTAGAAACTGTAAGTGAATCGTCTGGGGTTAGTGTTATTTTTTTAAAAACTTTTTCTCTTGTTAAGTGTATCCAGTCCACGGATCATCCATTACTTGTGGGATATTCTCCTTCCCAACAGGAAGTTGCAAGAGGATCACCCACAGCAGAGCTGCTATATAGCTCCTCCCCTCACTGCCATATCCAGTCATTCTCTTGCAACTCTCAACTAAGATGGAGGTCATAAGAGGACTGTGGTGTTTTATACTTAGTTTATTTCTTCAATCAAAAGTTTGTTATTTTTAAATGGTACCAGAGTGTACTGTTTATCTCAGGCAGTATTTAGAAGAAGAATCTGCCTGCGTTTTCTATGATCTTAGCAGAAGTAACTAAGATCCTTTGCTGTTCTCACATATTCTGAGGAGTGAGGTAACTTCAGAGGGGGAATAGCGTGCAGGTTTTCCTGCAATAAGGTATGTGCAGTTAAAATATTTTTCTAGGGATGGAATTTGCTAGAAAATGCTGCTGATACCGAAGTAATGTAAGTAAAGCCTTAAATGCAGTGATAGCGACTGGTATCAGGCTTATTAATAGAGATACATAGTCTTATAAAAGTGTATTTTAAAACGTTTGCTGGCATGTTTCATCGTTTTTTACATATGTTTGTTGATAAAACTTATTGGGGCCTAGTTTTTTTCCACATGGCTGGCTTGAATTTTAGCCTAGAAACAGTTCCTTGAGGCTTCCCACTGTTGTAATATGAGTGGGAGGGGCCTATTTTGGCGTTTTTTTGCACAGCAAAAATTACAGACACAGACATCCAGCTTCTTCCTGCATGATCCAGGACTTCTCTGGAGGGCTCAAAAGGCTTCAAAAGTCGTATTGAGGGAGGTAAAAAGCCACAGTAGAGCTGTGGCAGTTGTTGTGATTGTTTAAAAAACTTTTTTGTCATTTGTTATTCCGTTTTTGGTATTAAGGGGTTAATCATCCATTTGCAAGTGGGTGCAATGCTCTGCTAACTTATTACATACACTGTAAAAATTTCGTTAGTGTAACTGCATTTTTTCACTGTTATTTCAAAATTTGGGAAAATTTGTGTTTCTTAAATGCGCAGTAACGTTTTTTATATTGCTTGTAAACTTGTTTTAAAGTGTTTTCCAAGCTTGCTAGTCTCATTGCTAGTCTGTTTAAACATGTCTGACACAAAGGAACCTACTTGTTCATTATGTTTGAAAGCCATGGTGGAGCCCCATAGGAGAATGTGTACTAAATGTATTAATTTCACCTTAAACAGTAAAGATCAGTCTTTATCTATAAAAGAATTATCACCAGAGGGTTATGTCGAGGGGGAAGTTATGCCGACTAACTCTCCCCACGTGTCAGACCCTTCGCCTCCCGCTCAGGGGACGCACGCTAATATGGCGCCAATTACATCAGGGACGCCCATAGCGATTACCTTGCAGGACATGGCTGCAATCATGAATAATACCCTGTCAGAGGTATTATCTAGATTGCCTGAATTAAGAGGCAAGCGCGATAGCTCTGGGGTTAGGAGAGATACAGAGAGCGCAAATGCTGTTAGAGCCATGTCTGATACTGTGTCACAGTATGCAGAACATGAGGACGGAGAGCTTCAGTCTGTGGGTGACGTCTCTGAATCGGGGAAACCTGTTCAGAGATTTCTAATTTTAAATTTAAGCTTGAGAACCTCCGTGTATTGCTTGGGGAGGTATTAGCTGCTCTGAATGACTGTAACACAGTTGCAATTCCAGAGAAATTGTGTAGGCTGGATAGATACTATGCTGTGCCGGTGTGTACTGACGTTTTTCCTATACCTAAAAGGCTTACAGAAATTATTAGCAAGGAGTGGGATAGACCCGGTGTGCCCTTTTCCCCACCTCCTATATTTAGAAAAATGTTTCCAATAGACGCCTCTACACGGGACTTATGGCAGACTGTCCCTAAGGTGGAGGGAGCAGTTTCTACTTTAGCAAAGCGTACCACTATCCCGGTTGAGGACAGTTGTGCTTTTTCAGATCCAATGGATTAAAAATTGGAGGGTTACCTTAAGAAAATGTTTATTCAACAAGGTTTTATTTTACAGCCCCTTGCATGCATTGCGCCTGTCACTGCTGCGGCGGCATTCTGGTTTGAGGCCCTGGAAGAGGCCATCCAGACAGCTCCATTGAATGAAATTATTGACAAGCTTAGAACGCTTAAGCTAGCTAACTCATTTGTTTCTGATGCCATTGTTCATTTGACTAAACTAACGGCTAAGAATTCCGGATTCGCCATCCAGGCGCGTAGGGCGCTATGGCTTAAATCCTGGTCAGCTGACGTGACTTCAAAGTCTAAATTACTCAACATTCCTTTCAAGGGGCAGACCATATTCGGGCCTGGTTTGAAGGAAATTATTGCTGACATTACTGGAGGCAAGGGTCATACCCTTCCTCAGGACAGGGCCAAATCAAAGGCCAAACAGTCTAATTTTCGTGCCTTTCGAAATTTCAAGGCAGGAGCAGAATCAACTTCCTCCGCTTCAAAACAAGAGGGAACTGTTGCTCATTCCAGACAGGCCTGGGAACCTAACCAGTCCTGGAACAAGGGCAAGCAGGCCAAGAAGCCTGCTGCTGCCCCCAAGACAGCATGAAGGAACGGCCCCCTATCCGGAAACGGATCTAGTGGGGGGCAGACTTTCTCTCTTCGCCCAGGCGTGGGCAAGAGATGTTCAGGATCCCTGGGCGTTGGAGATCATATCTCAGGGATATCTTCTGGACTTCAAAGCTTCTCCTCCACAAGGGAGATTTCATCTTTCAAGGTTATCATCAAACCAGATAAAGAAAGAGGCATTCCTAAGCTGTGTGCAAGACCTCCTAGTAATGGGAGTGATCCATCCAGTTCCACGGACGTAACAAGGACAGGGATTTTATTCAAATCTGTTTGTGGTTCCCAAGAAAGAGGGAACCTTCAGACCAATCTTGGATCTAAAGATCTTAAATTCCTCAGAGTTCCATCATTCAAAATGGAAACTATTCGGACCACCCTACCCATGATCCAAGAGGGTCAGTACATGACCACAGTGGACTTAAAGGATGCCTACCTTCACATACCGATTCACAAAGATCATCATCGGTTCCTAAGGTTTGCCTTTCTAGACAGGCATTACCAATTTGTAGCTCTTCCCTTCGGGTTGGCCACTGCCCCGAGAATTTTTACAAAGGTTCTGGGATCACTTCTGGCGGTTCTAAGACCACGAGGCATAGCAGTGGCTCCGTATCTAGGCGACATCCTGATACAGGCGTCAAGCTTTCAAATTGCCAAGTCTCATACAGAGATAGTTCTGGCATTTCTGAGGTCGCATGGGTGGAAAGTGAACGTGGAAAAGAGTTCTCTATCACCACTCACAAGAGTCTCCTTCCTAGGGACTCATAGATTCTGTAGAGATGAAAATTTACCTGACGGAGTCCAGGTTATCAAAACTTCTAAATGCTTGCCGTGTCCTTTATTCCATTCCACGCCCGTCAGTGGCTCAGTGCATGGAAGTAATCGGCTTAATGGTAGCGGCAATGGACATAGTTATGCATGCTAAGTCAGTGGAATGGGGATTACTCAGATTTGTCCCCTCTACTAAATCTGGATCAAGAGACCAGAGATTCTCTTCTCTGGTGGCTTTCTCGGGTCCATCTGTCCAAGGGTATGACCTTTCGTAGGCCAGATTGGACGATTGTAACAACAGATGCCAGCCTTCTAGGTTGGGGCGCAGTCTGGAACTCCCTGAAGGCTCAGGGATCGTGGACTCAGGAGGAGAAACTCCTCCCAATAAATATTCTGGAGTTAAGAGCAATATTCAATGCTCTTCTAGCTTGGTCTCAGTTAGCAACACTGAGGTTCATCAGATGGCTTACATCAACCATCAAGGGGGAACCAGGAGTTCCCTAGCGATGTTAGAAGTCTCAAAGATAATTCACTGGGCATAGTCTCACTCTTGCCACCTGTCAGCGATCCACATCCCAGGCGTAGAGAACTGGGAGGCAGATTTTCTAAGTCGTTAGACTTTTCATCCGGGGGAGTGGGAACTCCATCCGGAGGTGTTTGCTCAACTGGTCCATCGTTGGGGCAAACCAGAACTGGATCTCATGGCCTCTCGCCAGAATGCCAAGCTTCCTTCTTACGGATCCAGGTCCAGGGACCCGGGAGCAACGCTGATAGATGCTCTAGCAGCTCCTTGGTTCTTCAACCTGGCCTATGTGTTTCCACCGTTTCCTCTGCTCCTTCGACTGATTGCCAAAATCAAACAGGAGAGAGCATCAGTGATTCTGATAGCGCCTGCGTGGCCACGCAGGACCTGGTATGCAGACCTAGTGGACATGTCATCTCTTCCACCATGGACTCTGCCTCTGAGGCAGGACCTTCTAATACAAGGTCCTTTCAATCATCCAAATCTACTTTCTCTGAGACTGACTGCATGGAGATTGAACGCTTGATTCTATCAAGGCGTGGCTTCTCAGAGTCAGTCATTGATACCTTAATACAGGCTCGGAAGCCTGTCACCAGGAAAATCTACCATAAGATATGGCGTAAATATCTTTATTGGTGTGAATCCAAGAGTTACTCATGGAGTAAGGTTAGGATTCCTAGGATATTGTCCTTTCTCCAAGAGGGTTTGGACAAAGGCTTATCAGCTAGTTCTTTAAAAGGACAGATCTCTGTTCTGTCTATTCTTTTGCACAAGCGTCTGGCAGAAGTTCCAGACGTCCAGGCATTTTGTCAGGCTTTGGTTAGGATTAAGCCTGTGTTTAAAACTGTTGCTCCCCCGTGGAGCTTAAACTTGGTTCTTCAAGTTCTTCAGGGAGTTCCGTTTGAACCCCTTCATTCCATTGATATTAAACTTTTATCTTGGAAAGTTCTGTTTTTGATGGCTATTTCCTCGGCTCGAAGAGTTATCTGCCTTACATTGTGATTCTCCTTATCTGATTTTTCATTCAGACAAGGTAGTTCTGCGTACCAAACCTGGGTTTTTACCTAAGGTGGTTTCTAACAGGAATATCAATCAAGAGATTGTTGTTCCATCATTGTGTCCTAATCCTTCTTCAAAGAAGGAACGTCTTTTGCATAATCTGGACGTAGTCCGTGCCTTGAAGTTTTACTTACAGGCTACTAAAGATTTTCGTCAAACATCTGCCCTGTTTGTTGTTTACTCTGGACAGAGGAGAGGTCAAAAAGCTTCGGCAACCTCTCTCCCCTTTTGGCTTCGGAGCATAATACGCTTAGCCTATGAGACTGCTGGACAGCAGCCCCCTGAAAGGATTACAGCTCATTCTACTAGAGCTGTGGCTTCCACCTGGGCCTTTAAAAATGAGGCCTCTGTTGAACAGATTTGCAAGGCTGCGACTTGGTCTTCGCTTCACACCTTTTCAAAATTTTACAAATTTGACACTTTTGCTTCTTCGGAGGCTGTTTTTGGGAGAAAGGTTCTACAGGCAGTGGTTCCTTCCGTTTAAGTTCCTGCCTTGTCCCTCCCATCATCCGTGTACTTTAGCTTTGGTATTGGTATCCCACAAGTAATGGATGATCCGTGGACTGGATACACTTAACAAGAGAAAACATAATTTATGCTTACCTGATAAATTTATTTCTCTTGTAGTGTATCCAGTCCACGGCCCGCCCTGTCCTTTTAAGGCAGGTCTAAATTTTAATTAAACTACAGTCACCACTGCACCCTATGGTTTCTCCTTTCTCGTCTTGTTTCGGTCGAATGACTGGATATGGCAGTGAGGGGAGGAGCTATATAGCAGCTCTGCTGTGGGTGATCCTCTTGCAACTTCCTGTTGGGAAGGAGAATATCCCACAAGTAATGGATGATCCGTGGACTGGATACACTACAAGAGAAATAAATTTATCAGGTAAGCATAAATTATGTTTTTTGGGTGTTTTTTTTTTTTTTAGATTAGGGTTTGGGCTTTTGCAAAAGAGCTAAATGCCCTTTTAAGGGCAATGCCCATACAAATGCCCTTTTCTTAGATTTTTTTTAAAGTTAGGTTTTTTATTTTGGTTTTTTTTTGGGTGGAAGGTTTTACTGTTGGGGGTCTTTGTATTTTTTTACAGGTAAAAGAGCTGATTTCTTTAGGGCAATGCCTTACAAAGGCCCTTTTAAGGGCTATTGGTAGTTTATTGTAAGTTTTTTTTTATTTTGGGGGCTTTTTATTTTATAGGGCTATTAGATTTGGTGTAATTGTTTTTATTTTGGATAATTTTGTATCTTATTTTTCGTAATTTATTGTTTGTTATTTTTTATAATTTAGTGTGTTATATTTTGTTATTTAGTATGTTTTATTTTTGTAATTTTAGACTTAAACTTTTTTAGTAGTGTTAGTTTTTTTTTAATGTGTAATTTAGTTTATTTAATTGGTAGTTATTTTAATTTTAGTATAATAGTTATGTTAGGTTAGTTGTTAGTTTAAACTTAGTTTTTTTTAATTTCACAGGTACATTTTTTATTTATTTTAAGATAGGGATAATGTAATTTTAATTTAAAGTTAGGGGGTTGTTAGGTTTAGGGGTTAATAGTTTAATTTAGTTTCTTGCGATGTCGGGGGCTAGAGGTTGAGGGGTTAATATGTTTATTAAGTGGCGGTGATGTGGGAGGTCAAAGGTTTAGGGGTTAACAACTTTATTTAGAAGCAGTGATGTCGGGGAGCTGCAGAATAGGGGTTAATAGCTTTATTATAGTGTCAGCGATGTTGGCGTGCGGGGGAATATGGGTTAATAACTTTATTATAGTGGCGGCAATGTCGGGGAGCAGCAGAATAGGGGTTAATAACTTGTATTAGTGGCGGCGATGTCGGGAGCGGCAGTAGATGTTGGCGATGTCAGGGGCGGCAGATTAGGGGTGTTTAGATGTGGGTTTTATGTCAGGGTGTTTAAACGTAACTTTTTCCCCCATTGACATCAATGGTGTTGCGTTACGGCGATCGCCATTCCGCGCTTCAGGTGTTAGTTTTTTTTCTAACACGCTCTCCCCATTGATGTCTATGGGGAAAGCGTGCACGAGCAGGTATTCTCAGCCCTTGGATTTTGTGCGGTATGGAGCTTATCGCCACCATATCACACGCACAAGGCGGCTTTCTTTTAAACTTGTATTGGCAGCGCTATGGAGGGTGAAATAACGCAACTTTTGTTGCGTTCGTTTCGCACCATCTATTGCACAAAACTAGGCGAGAGAGAGCTGAGGTCAATGAGAGGTGACACTAGTATATCTGGAAACTTGTATCACATATATGGTACTGGAAGATAGAAATATGACAACCATGTCATATTTGGTATCAAAATGTTCCATGTGGCCTCAAAATTGTATTGGGCAAGCTGGTATATATCTGTGAAATGTTACGTTTCTGTAATAAATTCAGGATTTGCTCTACTTTAGAATGTAAGGTTTTAAATGCTCGGGCAGACTACCTCACCCCCTCTTACCCAGAGAGGCTGGCTTAGGAACCTGAGATGGTTTTGTCATGTATATAGTTGTAAAAGTTACAAAATAACTTTGTCATTTTACATGGGAGGCTGCCTACTACAGATTATTCTGACTGTTCTCTATTCCATCTCCCTAGAAGCAGAAGACTATATTCTGGTAAAGTTATAGGTTCTGTTATTTCTTTCTTTTTGTTTTTAAAACAAAAAAAAATATAAGAAAAAATGTTTTGAATTTTTTCTTATAATAAATGTTCCTTTATTAAGTTTTGCCTTTGTCTATTATTTAAACCATGTTACCAAAAGAGACTGGTATTATTAAAACTGTGTTTTTCTTTAGCTTATTTTTTGCTAAATTGTATTCTGGGATTTTATTTTGTTAGTTTGTGTTTTCCGTAAGATTTCCCATACAATAAATCTTAAGTGGTTGCTGCTTAGAGATAGTTTAGTGTGGGTAGCATTAAAAGGGAGTTTTGGGCATTTTTTCTAAGTCTAGAACAGACTAGATTATTAACCATTGCATCCACTAAACTAAGTCACAGACTTGCCTGGAGTGGCTAAACTGTGACACATTTGTTAAACTGGAAAGGGTCTAAACAATCTTTGAAAATGAGGAACATGATTAACACTATGAGGCCTATTTATCAAGCCGTCAACCGCAAATATGCTGGAATTCCACAGCGTAATTGTGGTGAGCCTTATTCGCCTTATTTAACAAAGCCTACAGACCGGAAAAAGTTGAAATCTGTGACGTAACATACGATCCGCCGGACTCAGTCCGACACAGATCGATGCTTACGTCATTACAGATGTTCCGAATACAAATTCGGCACTATCTGATAACTGTTGCTAGTTATCAAACTACTAACAGGTACGCTCGCCACTATTCCAGCCCAGTATACCTGGTTTTCAATCCGCCACCCTGGAGGCCGCGGATGCCATAGGAATCAATGGGAGTCTGAAAGCAGCGAAAGCTCATGTTCGCTGCTGCCCGATATCCCATTGATTTCTATGGTAACGTTTACACCTAACACCCTAACATAAGCCCCGAGTCTAAACACCCCAATCTGCCGCCCTAACATTGCCGCCACCTACATAATGTTATTAACCCCTATCCCGCCGCTCCCTGACACCGCCGCAACTAAATAAATGTATTAACCCCTATCCCGCCACTTCCGGAGCCCTCCACAACTAAATAATTGTATTAACCCGTAAACCTCTGGCCTCCCACATCACTACCACTTACTAAACCTATTAACCCCTAAACCGCCAGCCCCCCACTTCGCCATAAACTAAATTAACCTATTAACCCCTAAACCTAACAACCCACTAACTTTATATTAAATATTAACTCATCCCTATCTTATAATAAATTTAAACATTCCTTTAGAATTAATATAAACTATATTAAACTACTAATTAACCTATCCTAACTATTATACTAAAATTACATTAAACTATATTAAACTATTAATTATTCTACCCTATTATACTAAAATTACATTAAACTATATTAAACTAATAATTAACCTACCCTAACTGTTATACTAAAATTACATTAAACTATATTAAACTAATAATTAATCTACCCTATTATACTAAAATTACATTAAACTATATTAAACTAAAAATTAACCTACCCTAACTATTATACTAAAATTACATTAAACTATATTAAACTAATAATTAATCTACCCTAACTATTATACTAAAATTACATTAAACTACAAATCAAATTAACTATATTATATATTTAAAAACCTAACCCTACTCAAGTTATTTAAATCTACTATTAAATATTACTAAGTTACAAAAACCTAACAACTAAGTTACAAAAAATAAAAAACACTGTTAAAAACAATAAAAAACACTAAGTTACAAAAAATAAAAAATCTAAGAGCCCTATGAAAATAAAAAAGCCCTCCCAAAATTAAAAAAAAACCCTAGCCTACAATAAACTACCAATGGCCCTTAAAAGGCATTGCCCCAAAGAAATCAGCTCTTTTACCTGTAAATAAAAATACAAATACCCCCCCACAGTAAAACCCACCACCCACACATCCAACCCCCCAAATAAAAACCTAATTTAAAAAACCTAAGCTCCCCATTTGCCCTGAAAAGGGCATTTGGATGGGCATTGCCCTTAAAAGGGCATTTAGCTCTTTTTCAGCCCAATCCCCTAATCTAAAAATAAAACCCACCCAATAAACCCTTAAAAAAACCTAACACTAACCCCCGAAGATCCACTTACAGTTTTTGAAGACCCGACATCCATCCTCATCCAAAAGGCAGAAGTCCTCATCGAAGCCGGCAGAAGTCTTCATCCAGACGGCATCTTCTATCTTCATCCATCCGGCACAGAGCGGCTCCATCTTCAAGACATCTGGCGCGGAGCATCCTCTTACAACGTTTTCTGGAACATTGAAGTTTCCCTTTAAATGACGTCACCCAAGCTTAGATTCTGATTGGCTGATAGAATTCTATCAGCCAATCGGAATTAAGGTTGAAAAAATCCTATTGGCTGTTGCAATCAGCCATTAGGATTGAGCTTTCATCCTATTGGCTGATCCAATCAGCCAATAGAATTGAGCTTGCATTCTACTGGCTGATCCAATCAGCCAATAGGATGAAAGCTCAATCCTATTGGCTGATTGCAACAGCCATTAGGATTTTTTCAACCTTAATTCCGATTGGCTGATAGAATTCTATCAGCCAATCGGAATCTAAGGGACGCCATCTTGGATGACCTCTTTTAAAGGCAAACTTCATTGTTCCAGAAGACGTTGTAAGAAGAGGATGCTCCTCGCCGGATGTCCTGAAGATGGAGCCACTCCGTGCCGGCTGGATGAAGACTTCTGCCGGCTTGGATGAGGACTGTGTGGGGGGTGGGTTTTACTGTTGGGGGGGGGGGGTATTTGTATTTTTATTTTTTTGGTAAAATATATATCTATATAATATATTTATGTGTGTTTATATGTGTGTATAGATGCCTGTAAATACAAAAATACATTTGTGCACACATATACTTACAGGCATACATACATATAAATATATATATTGGCCTCTGTGACACTGCTCTTTCTTGGATTCACTCTTATCTTTCTCACAAGTCTTTTTCTGTGTCATTTGCTGGTGACTCCTCTACAATGCCTCTGTCTGTTGGAGTACCTCAAGCATCTATGCTGATGATACCCAGATCTACCTCTCCATCCCTGCTCTCTCTCCCTTTGTCCTTTCTCATGTAAGCGACTGCTTATCTGGTATTTCTTTCTGGATGGCCTCTCACCACCTAAAGATTAACATGTCCAAGACAGAGCTATATCTATTTCTCCCCCCCCCCCCCCAAGCTCTATGTCGACCATCACCCCAAGTCTGCTGTCTCGGAGTTACACTTGACTCAAATATATCCTTCATCCCCTACATCCAATTGCTTTCTTCATCCTGCCGCAACCACCTCTCCCACACACCCCCTTGTTATTTCCTGACTTGACTACTGCAATATCCTACTTACTGGCTTTCCTCTTTCCCGCCTCTCCCCCCTTCAATCCATCCTAAATGCCTCTGCCAGGCTAATCCATCTTTCCCGTCTCTCTGTATCTGCTGCCCCTCCCCCCCGCTAGTCCCTTCATTGGCTCCCCATTCACAGTAGAATTAAATAAAAAATTATCACCTTTACATACAAAGCTCTCACCAACGCCGCTCCCCATACCTATCCTCTCTAATCAACAAGTAAGTATACTCCAGCCCGCCCACTAAGATCCAACAATGACCTGCTCCTTGCATCTTCGACTATCACCTCTTCCCATGCTTGACTGCAGAACTTCTCCATGCATCACCTACCCTCTGGAACACTCTCCCTCGTGCTGTCAGTCTTTGCCCTAATCTTTTTTTTTTTAAATGCTCCCTGAAGACTTTTTTGTTCAGAGAAGCCTAGCATCCAATTTAGTAATAAATTAATTCCACTTACCTAACACTTACCTCATCTAACTCTGTATTAACATCTTTCTCAGTCTTGCAGTCCTCACCTCCTGTTTCTCAACCTCCTTCCCTTCTAGATTGTAAATTCCCACAGGAATAGCGCCCTCAATTCCTCCTGTATGTGTCAAAATTTGTCTTGTCTCTTACAAGTTTTAAAACATTGTTTTATTTAAATGAATTGTACTCATGGTCAGCGCTGCCGAATATGTTGGCGCTTCATAAATAAAGTATAATAATATATATATATATATATACACACACACACACACACACAAATATATACATATTTAGACATTGGTATGTATGTATTTCTTTGTTAAAGCCCTTTGCAGACCTAAGCCCTCATATCTTTAAGCACTTTTTTGTGCAATATCACGTAAGCATTTACTTTCAACTTGTAGTGCACACGTAAACCCGATATCGCTTGCGCAAAACATTTAGCACAACACTCATGATCTAGCCCTATACGTTTTTCTCCTGCAAAGAGGTTATACACATAAGTAAGTCCCCTGCGGGATCCACTGGAATTGCACCTCTCAAGCAGAACACAACTAATGGGTAGACTGCTATCCCTTCCATTTCAGGAAAAGATCCTGTTCGGTCCAGGATTGGAAGCCATCATATCCACAGTTACGGGAGGCAAGGGCACTTTCCTACCGCAGGATAAGAAGGTTAAGCCTAAGGGATCTACTTTTCATCCATTTTGTGTGGACAAGTCCCAATGCCAGAAGGCCGCCGTGAAAGTGGAACAGTCCAAGGGCACCTGGAAACCAGCTCAGTCTTGGAATAAATCCAAGCACAACAAGAAACTCGCCGAAACAAAGTTGGCATGAAGGGGCGGGCCCACGACCGATCCCTGGGCCAAGTAGGGGGCAGATTATCTCTCTTCTCAGAAGCCTGGTTGCAGGATGTTCAGGACCCTTGGGTTATGGAGGTTGTCGCCCAAGGATACAGGATAGGGTTCAGATCTCATCCGCCCAGGGGCAGATTCCTCCTGTCAAACCTGTCTTTCAGTCCAGAAAAGAGAGACTCCTTTCTGGAATGTGTGAGGGATCTCTCTTCCTTCTGAGTAATTGTACCGGTACTCCCAGCAGAAATGGGTCTAGGGTACTATTCAAACCTTTTCGTGGTCCCAAAGAAGGAGGGCACGTTTCAGCAGATTCTAGACCTAAAATGTTCAACATGGAAACGATCAGATCTATTCTGCCCCTAGTTCAAAAGGGTCAGTTCATGACGACAATAGACTTGAAGGATGCCTACCACTTCAGGTTCCTGAGATTTGCATTCTTGGACCAACATTTACAGTTTGTGTCCCTTCCCTTTGATCTGGCGACGGCCCTGAGAGTCTTCACAAAGGTTCTGGGAGTGCTACTTGCAATGGCCAGATCCTGAGGCATTGCTGTGGCACCCTATCTGGACGACATCCTTGTCCAGGCACTGTTGTTCAGTCTTGCGGAGGTGATCGGGCTCATGGTGTCCAGCATCAATGTCATTCCATTCGCCTGGTTCCACCTCAGACCTCTTCAGTTATGCAGAGTCTCTGAGTTGGCAGCCTTGCAATTTGAGCCTCCTTATTTGATCTTTCATGCTGATAAGGCTGTTCTGCGCACTGGTTTGGGATTTTCTTCCTAATTGGAAAGAGTCCACATTCATTACTTGTGGGAAATAAGAACCTAGCCACCAGGAGGAGGCAAAGACACACCAGCCAAAGGCTCAAATTCTCCTCCCACTTCCCCTATCCCCCAGTCATTCTTTGCCTTTCGTCCCAGGAGGTTGGCTGAGAAGTGTCAGAAGTTTTATTTTTTAAAGAAAATACTTTTATTCATTTTTACATAAAGTGTGTCTCTCATGGAGGGTAGTACTCTTCGCTATGGGACTGGAGTTTTAAGTACTCCTGTTAGTCTCTCAGTGAGGGCCTGGGCAAATGCTAGAGTCCGGAGATGCAGTGGGAGTTCTCTCTGCGACACCATCCCGACTCATATTAACATCTCCTCTAGCACTTGGCGTTGCCGACCCTTTGCTACCAGCTGTCTTCTCTCAAGTCCATGACGGAGGCGACGCTACTAACCGTCACACTTGAAGGGCCGTGTTCCGGTAAGATCGTTTTATTTTATCAATATGAATGTTATGTTGTTATGTGACAGATAGGTATGGGTCTCAGTGAGACTCCTCTGTTCGGATCTGGGAATCATGGGATAATTCCTTCCTTAGGGGGGATTTGTAAACAGGATGGGGTTCTTTAATCATGTTTCTTATGTGATTTTCCTGCTTTGTGCTCGCTTCGGCAGCACATATACTAAAAAATTGGAACAATACAGAGAAGAATAGCATGGCCCCTGCGCAAGGATAACACGCAAATTTGTGAAGCGTTCCATATAATGGCTCTGGGGCTGAGACGGGAGAATTGCTTGTAGGATTTAGTGGGGCCTAGTTGCCGCCTTTTTTTTGGACTTTCCGATTTTCTGCTTCGTTTGGATCTGGTCATAAGAGGTGGTCAGTGCCCCAGCCATTGTGGGTGTCAGGTGCCGTTCGTTTTTTTATATTGTCCTAATTCTCTCTTTGGTTTTAACCATGGAGCATTCTTAAGCTGAGACTGTCGTTGTTTCTGATTCCGATTCTTCCTCTTGTGAGGAAGGTGCTTCAGCCCCACTGACGCAGGTTTATCAGTCCTGTCTCTTGTGCCTTCTTAGAGCGCCTGGTTCCTCAGGCTCGGGGAACCAGGGGCCTATTTAGCCATCAACCTCTGGGGGCTCTGTTCTTCAAGTGGCAGATTCCCAACAGCACCCTTCCTCTACATTTGCGGGTAACCCTTATGTTAATTCTCCCTCCACACAGGGGGGTTTGTTTCCCCTGGAGATGGTGGGTCATTTGCGCTTCAATATCTTTATGGCGCTGGTTCGCCTGCAAGTTTCTGCGCGGCTGTGTTCTTGCTCGATTATCCCGGGTATCCAGACTTCGGTTGGGTCTATTCAGTTACCTCCGGGGGGTGTATATTCCTCCATGTTGCTCCTTTCGTTATCGGATCGCACGGCTGCGCATTCTACTCCGTCGTCTTTACGACTTATTGGGGGATCTTCTCCTCTATCAGTTGGGGACTGTGTCATCTAATGGTGCTTCGAGCAAGACTTTTTGGGATGTTGATCATCTCCTGTCAGTCGCTCGTATCCTTTCCCAGAGTTTTTTTGGGCGGATGCCTTCGGGCTGCCTTCTTTTCTTTCATCCGGTTAGGATACTTTTTTTATTTGATTGTTCCCTCAGGAATTTCTGGGATGGACTTGTTTTCTGTTACTTCCTTGGAAGTTGTTCACGGACTGTTGGGTCCGGAATTTATGTGCACTTTGTTGTGTTGTTAGTGACGCCTGTTGCGCCTAGCGGATCTAGCAGGACCTTGTGTGTTTTGTTTTATTGTTTGTTTTTACAAACTACTCTATACATCTACATCTGGGTCTTCGGGTCCACATACCGGGAGAGATTGGGCATGCCACTCTCTCCCGGGGCTGGGTCGGTGGCTTCTGCTGCGTCGCATTGGTTTTCCTTCGGGGGAGGGGCCTTGGTCTTCTTGCTACCCTCTGTCTGGGTGGTTTTTAGACTCCTAGGGTCTCTGGACCTCGTTTCGTTCTGCCTTTAATGGATCCTCTTCGTGAATCAGCGGTGAAGCGCTTGTCGGTATGCGAGACATCGCTGGTTCATGCCTGCATTCTCTGTGCTCTGGCAGCGGTGCTTGGGGTGGCTAGCCTGTGACTTGCCACGTGGGGGCCTGGTTCGCATTTTTCGCTGCTGGAGGCTTCTTCTAGCTGGAACTCGGTTTTATTGGGGTTGCCTTGTTCACTTCGGTTTTGGTTCTGGGTTTTTTTCAGAATCTTCTCCACTCCACTTAGGGTCGGGCACCGATGTGGGAGCTTCATTTCTGGATGTTGCAGAGTTTTGCTCTGTGTCATGGGTTCTATCGCCTTGAGTTCTGCGTTTTTTTTTCCGCTGACCTCTCTTAGGTTTTGCTAGATTTCCCGTTGTTTTTTTGGGTTTCTTTGTCGGGTGAGGAGTGTCTGACCGGAATTTTGGTTGAGGTCCTTTTCTTCAGGTCTCTTTGTGGATCTGGGATTGGGCTTGGGTTCCGGTTGGTGTTGGTATAGTTCTAGCTATGCTTGTCCCGTTTTTTTCCCGCTGGCGTTCGGGTTGTGTCAGCCCCCTCCTTAGGGCTGTTTGAGGCCGTTGCTTTTCTGTATGGGAATGTGTTCTAGACTTCCTTTGGGGGTCCATTGTTCTGGTGCTCTAACCTTGTATCAGCATCCTGTGTAGTGCCTTAGTAGGGTCACTTTTTCTTTGGGTCTTCCCCACCAGTTTCTGCTGTGGGGCCACAAGATTGCTACCTCGGGTAGTCTCTGCTCTGTTTTGGGTTAGTTTTCTTCCATGGGAAAGAGTCCACAGCCGGATTCGAGATTGTGTCCGGGGGGCAATGTTTCCCTTGTCCTCAGTCTTCCCTTGGGAGATTCTTTTCTCTGGGGGTGTGTTCCTTTTGTCCCGGCTTCAGGGATGGAGATGCCCTTGGAAATGGACTTCTGGGTTCGGTGTTCCTCTGATGGTGGGACTCTGCCTGTGTTCTGGTCGCACTCTTTCGAGGTGGCTGGTGGTGTTTCCTCCCTCTCATTCAAGGGGAGGGGGGTACTCTGTCCCTAGACTTTTCACTGTCGTTGATAGGTTGTTTTTTTTCCCGTGTGTGGGCGGTCCTCGTTGCGGCGGTTCTGCGATTGTGGAGGATGTCCCTGTTTATCTTAGGATCCTAAGCTGTGGTTCTGGTCATCTTTTGACTTTTCAGCTTTCTCTGTTTCTTTTGGATATAGTGGGTCCCTATTAAAGGTGCTCTCGGGGGTTTGGATCTCTGAATTTTCCCTCCATGGAGGGGTATTTTGTCTAGAAACTTGGTTTTTGCTGGTTCCTTTTCTCCCGAGCTGCAGGGTTCTCGTAGGGAGGCGCCTCGGTCTCTTTTTCATTTTAAGGCGAACTCCTTGTTTCCCTCCAGCTGGGCAACTGGACAAGGGGGTTGTTTTCCCTTTTTCTGTGGCCGCACTATAGCGTGCTACTTAGTAGTCAGTGCGGTTTTCTGTTTCTCAAGATACTTTTTGTTCTCTTTCGGGCTCCGACTTGGTCGCGTTTGACTGATGATGCCCCTTTTTTCTTGCATCTAGTGAGGCTTTCCGGAGTCTCCCGAGCTAATTTGCTCTGTCTTTTGGAAGACAGGGTTCTGGTTCGTTATCCCTCCACCTTGCTTCTTCCTTTGGGGAGATGTTGGTCAGGGTTCCCCTATGGGAACGTGTGTATGGGATCTGCCTTTGGGCGATAGTGCGCTTCGAGTCCTGTTGGCTCGGTTATGTTGCATGGGGTTTTTACCCAGACTTGGGACTGTCGTTTGTGTCCTTGGGGCCCTTTTTTTCCTCTTGTTTTTTGCTCCCTGTTTTGGATAAAGCGGGACTTTTTTATTTATGGGATGTGGTTCAGTCCTGGTGCCCTCAGATTGGGCCGCCTCTTACCCTCCCTTTCTTGGCATTCAGTGTCCTCTTTGGCTTGGGTATAATTTTCCCACAAGTAATGAATGCGGCTGTGGACTCTTTCCCATTAGGAAGAAAAGCATAAATTATGCTTACCTGATAATTTAATTTTCTTCTGTAAGAAAGAGTCCACAGCCCCCCGCCCATTTTTTGAGGCGTTTTTTTTTTGTGTGTTGTCTTCTGGCACCCTTTCACCTTGATATTTCTTCCACTGACCCTTGTTCCTCGGCAGAATAACTGGGGGATAGGGGGAGTGGGAGGAGTATTTGAGCCTTTGGCTGGTGTGTTTTTGCCTCCTCCTGGTGGCCAGGTTCTTATTTTCCACAAGTAATGAATCCGGCTGTGGACTCTTTCCCATGGAAGAAAATGAAATTATCAGGTAAGCATAATTTATGTTTTCTTCCCAAAGTTGTGTCTAACCGTAACATCAATCAGGAAATAGTAGTTCCTTCTTTATGTCCTAACGCCTCTTCAACTAAGAAGAGGTTACCTCATAATTTGGACGTGGTTTGAGCCTTGAAGTTTTATCTTCAGGCTACAAAGGAATTCAGACAATCTACATCTCTGTTTGTGGTGTATGCAGGGAAGCATAAGGTGCAGAAAGCCTCTTCTACTTCTTTGTCCTTTTGGTTGAGGAGCATGATTCGCTTAGCCTATGAGACAGTGGGACATAAGCCTCCTCAGAGGATCACGGCTCATTCGACTAGTGCTGTGACTTCTTCTTGGGCCTTTAAAAATGATGCCTCTATGGAGCAGATTTGTAAGGCGGCTACCTGGTCCTCCTTACATACCTTTACAAAGTTTTACAAATTTGACGTTTTTGCTTCGGCGGAAGCTGTTTTTGGGAGAAAGGTTTTACAGGCTGTGGTGCCCTTAGATTAGGGTCTGCATTTTTTTGCCCTCCCGTTTTTCATTCAGTGTCCTCTATAGCTTGGGTATTTGTTCCCTCAAGTAATGAATGAAGCCGTGGACTCTCCTCCCCTTTAGATAAAAAAACATAAATTATGCTTACCTGATAATTTTATTTCCATCGAGGGGAGGAGAGTCCATGGCTCCCGCCCATTGCTCCGGTGGACGGACCTAAATTTAATTTTTGTTCTTCTGGCACCATTTATACTCTGATATTTCTCCTACTGTTCCTTGTTCCCTCGGCAGAATGACTGGGAGATGAGTGGGGGAGGTATTTAAGCCTTTGGCTGGGGTGTCTTTGCCTCCTCCTGGTGGCCAGGTTCTTATTTCCCACAAGTAATGAATGAAGCCATGGACTCTCCTCCCCTCGATGGAAATAAAATTATCAGGTAAGCATAATTTGTTTTTGTGATTCTTTACCTGACCCAGTTGCGCTTTATCAGTAGCTTATGTAACAGATGCAGTCATAGCTTGTATAGAGGCCAGGCTCGGTATCACATATGCACGGCCAGGCAGTGCAGTGCTGCTGCAAGCTGCTCTTCTTTTGATGCTCTGAGGTGCAAAGCCGCTGATGATGACTAAATCAAGCTTCCAGATTTTCAGCTGCCATTGTCCCTGACATCTGTTTCAGCAAGTGATTAATTGCAATTAGTGAGCAGTTTGATAGACTGTGGAAGAACATTCAGCAGAAAATTCATCAAGATTAATGAGTGAATCTGGTTGTTTTCTTCAATGTTTTTTGCAGGAAAATAAGGTGAGAGACATGTGGGTCTTTCATATCTGAGAGGTACATGTACCTGACATGTCCTTTAGAGGTACTTGTGCATAATGTGTCTGTGAGAGGTACGTGTGCCTAATGTGTCTGTGAGAGGTATGTGTGCCTAATGTGTCTGTGAGAGGTACGTGCGCCTAATGTGTCTATGAGAGGTACATGTGCCTAATGTGACTGTGAGAGGTATGTGTGCCTAATGTGTCTGTGAGAAGTACTTGTGCATAATGTGTCTGTGAGAGGTATGTGTGCCTAATGTGTCTGTGAGAAGTACTTGTGCATAATGTGTCTGTGAGAGGTATGTGTGCCTAATGTGTCTGTGAGAAGTACTTGTGCATAATGTGTCTGTGAAAGGTATGTGTGCCTAATGTGTCTGTGAGAAGTACTTGTGCATAATGTGTCTGTGAGAAGTACTTGTGCATAATGTGTCTATGAGAGGTACGTGTGCCTAATGTGTCTATGAGAGGTACGTGTGCATAATGTGTCTGTGAGAGGTATGTGTGTCTAACTGTGAGAAGTACTTGTGCATAATGTGTCTATGAGAGGTACTTGTGCATAATGTGTCTGTGATAGGTACGTGTGCCTAATGTGTCTATGAGAGGTACGTGTGCCTAATGTGTCTATGAGAGGTACGTGTGCCTAGTGTGTTTTTGAGAGGCACATGTGCCTAGTGTGTCCATGAGAGGTACGTGTTCTTAGTCTGTCTGTGAGAGGTACATGTGCATAATGTGTCTGTGAGAGGTACATGTGCCTAGTGAGTCTGTGAGAGGTACATGTGTATAATGTGTCTATGAGAGGTACGTGTGCCTAGTGTGTCTGTGAGAGGTACATGTGCCTAGTGTGTCTGTGAGAGGTACATGTGCCTAGTTTGTCTGTGAGAGGTACATGTGCCTAGTGTGTCTGTGAGAGGTACATGTGCCTAGTGTGTCTGTGAGAGGTACATGTGCCTAGTGTGTCTGTGAGAGGTACATGTTCCTAATGTGTCTGTGAGTGGTACATGTGCCTAGCGTGTCTGTGAGAAGTATGTGTGCCTAATGTATCTGTGAGAAGTATGTGTGCTTAATGTGTCTGAGAGAGGTACATGTGCCTAATGTGTCTGTGAGAGGTACATGTGCCTAATGTGTCTATGAGAGGTACGTGTGCCTAGTGTGTCTGTAAGAGGTACATGTGCCTAGTGTGTCTGTGAGAGGTACATGTGCCTAGTGTGTCTGTGAGAGGTACATGTGCCTAGTGTATCTGTGAGAGGTACATGTGCCTAGTGTGTCTGTGGGTGTGCCTAGTGTGTCTGTGAGAGGTACATGTGCCTAGTGTGTCTGTGAGAGGTACATGTGCCTAGTGTGCCTGTGAGAGGTACATGTGCCTAGTGTGTTTGTGGGTGTGCCTAGTGTGTCTGTGAGAGGTATGTGTGCCTAGTGTGTCTGTGAGAGGTACATATGCCTAGTGTGTCTATGAGAGGGACATGTGCCTAGTGTGCTTGTGAGAGGTACATGCTTTGATGTATCCGTGAGAGGTACATGCACCTGACATATCTGTGAAAGGTATGTGCACCTGACAAGTCTGTGAGTGGAATGTGCACTTAAATACTTGTGTGAGGTACATGTGCCAGATGTGTTGTGTCTGACATGTTCCAGAAAGGTAATATGCGCCTAATATGTCTGTGAGAGGTATATGCACCTTTTTGTGTCTGTGAGAAGTACATGTGCCTTATGTGTCTGTGAGAGGTACATGAGCCTTTTGTGTCTGCGAGTTGTACATGCATTCATTTTTCTGTGAGAGGTACATGTGTCTAATGTGTTTGTCAGAGATACATGCGCTTAATATTTCTTTAAGAGGTACATGCTCCTATTGTGTCTTTGAGAGGTGCATGCGCCTAATGTGTTTTTGAGAGAGGTACATGTACCTGAGATGTCCATAAGAGGTACGGGTGTCTGTGAGAGATACATGTGCCTAGTGTGTCTGTGAGAGGTATGTGTGTCTAGTGTGTCTGTGAGCTGTACGTATGCCTAATGTGTCTGTGAGAGGTACGTATGCCTAATGTGTCTGTGAGAAGTACATGTGCCTAATGTGTCTATGAGTGGTACGTGTGCCTAGTGTGTCTGTGAGAGGTACGTGTGCCTAGTGTGTCTGTGAGAGGTACGTGTGCCTAGTGTGTCTGTGAGAGGTACGTGTGCCTAATGTGTCTGTGAGAGGTACGTATGCCTAATGTGTCTGTGAGAAGTACATGTGCCTAATGTGTCTATGAGTGGTACGTGTGCCTAGTGTGTCTGTGAGAGGTACGTGTGCCTAGTGTGTCTGTGAGAGGTACGTGTGCCTAGTGTGTCTGTGAGAGCTACATGTGCCTAGTGTCTGTCAGAGCTACATGTGCCTAGTGTGTCTGTGAGAGGTACATGTGCCTAGTTTGTCCGTGAGAGGTACATGTGCCTAGTATGTCTGTGGGTGTGCCTAGTGTGTTTGTGAGAAGTATGTGTGCCTAGTGTGTCTGTGAGAGGTACATGTGCCTAGTGTGTCTGTGGGTGTGCCTAGTGTGTTTGTGAGAAGTATGTGTGCCTAGTGTGTCTGTAAGAGGTACATGTGTCTAGTGTGTCTAGTGTGCCTAGTGTGTTTGTGAGAAGTACATGTGCCTAGTGTGTCTGTGAGAGGTACATGTGCCTAGTGTGTCTGTGAGAGGAACATGTGCCTATTGTGTCTGTGAGAGGAACATGTGCCTAGTGTGTCTGTGAGAGGAACATGTGCCTAGTGTGTCTGTGAGAGGTACGTATGCCTAGTGTGTCTGTGGGTGTGCCTAGTGTGTCTGTGGGTGTGCCTAGTGTGTCTGTGAGAGGTACATATGCCTAGTGTGTCTGTGAGAGTTACATGTGCCTAGTGTGCCTGTGTGTGTGTCTAGTGTGTCTGTGAGAAGTACATGTGCCTAGTGTGTCTGTGAGAGGTACATGTTCCTAGTGTGTCTGTGAGAAGTACATGTGCCTAGTGTGTCTGTGAGAGGAACATGTGCCTAGTGTGCCTGTGGGTGTGCCTAGTGTGTTTGTGAGAAGTACATGTGCCTAGTGTGTCTGTGAGAGGAACATGTGCCTAGTGTGCCTGTGAGAGGAACATGTGCCTAGTGTGCCTGTGGGTGTGCCTAGTGTGTTTTTGAGAAGTACATGTGCCTAGTGTGTCTGTGAGAAGTACATGTGCCTAGTGTGTCTGTGAGAAGTACATGTGCCTAGTGTGTCTGTGAGAAGTACATGTGCCTAGTGTGTCTGTGAGAAGTACATGTGCCTAGTGTGTCTGTGAGAAGTACATGTGCCTAGTGTGTCTGTGAGAGGAACATGTGCCTAGTGTGCCTGTGGGTGTGCCTAGTGTGTTTGTGAGAAGTACATGTGCCTAGTGTGTCTGTGAGAAGTACATGTGCCTAGTGTGTCTGTGAGAGGAACATGTGCCTAGTGTGTCTGTGAGAGGAACATGTGCCTAGTGTGTCTGTGAGAGGAACATGTGCCTAGTGTTTGGGAGAAGTACATGCTCTGATGTGTCTGAGAGATACTGCGCTTAATGTGTCTGTTAGAGGTACATGCAACTATTGTGTCAGTGAGGTACATGCTGCTAATGTGTCTTTGAAGAGGTACATGTGCCTTATCCCCCCCCCCCCCCAGTAATATTAATAACTCAGTAGCAGTAGAGATTATGATTGGCTGTATTTCCCCACAGTCATCTTAAAAAACATGTTCCGCAATAGAGGCAGGCCAGAGGTTTTGGAAACAAGGGGATGGGATACATCACTTAAATCTAGATATCTTTTCCATCACATAATATGTCTTAACATAGTGCATCTTTTTAAAAGCAGAAGTATATCTGCTGATAGTGTTTATTTAGCAGAAGAAATGTGTATATCTTATACAGCGTGTCTTTATAGGAGGACTATGTGACTGACATCAATAGCGCATGGCTTGAAATATTCATGTAATTTCTCTCTAATAAAACCTGAGGTATCTGTGAAAGAAACACATTTCTCGAGTACCAAGTAATTGACTTCTGTAGCCCTGCAAGGTCATGTGGTTCAAGTCCTTTATGACCTCGGAATTCTGCTCCTCCTCACCCGGCACCTGCTCCTGAGATGAGCAAGGACTCTTTAGTCAGTGTCATCAGAACAAATGGATCCTGAAAGGCTGCTTTTCCTGTTTGTGCCTGCCGCTGTCTGCCAGCACAATGCCTCTGTGTTCAGGCAACGCACAAAACGTGACAGTCTCCCAGTGCCTGCAGCTCATCCTCTTGTGAGTCATTGTCATTAAATCATCATTAGCTGGCTCTCCTCCCTCGCCTGACACCCCTGCAGGAGCCACTCGATGCCAGAGGGAGAAAATGAGGTTACAATCTGTACCCAAACCCCATGCAGAATATTCAGTCACTGCTGGAAATGCAGAGAGAAAAATACTGGAGCAGTCACTGCACCAAACAATGCTATTATTGTTAGTGCTCTAATTGCACTTCACATGTGCTCACCTCTAAGGTGGTTACTTACAAACTGTGTTTTGACAGGGAGAGAAATATTTGTCCCCAGGTCAGCTTATGGCACAGAGAAGCTGATGGCACACAGCTTTGTGTCCCCTCGGGCACGGGTTCAAGTTAAAGTATTGAGCTAATACAGAGAATGAATGTTGTTGGCTATCACTTGGACCTGGAGATACTTGTAGAATGTTGCTGGTGTCCGCTTTCATATCCCTAAGTGGATCCAACTGAGGGATCAAATAAATCCCTTATTACAACAGCAGATAAGCATAGTGAATGCTGTTGAAACGTCAAAGGGACTCTCTTTTGTGTAAAAATTGTGTTTGTGCTACATTCCCTAGCAAGGCCAAAAAGAAAATAATATAACCTGTGTTTTCTTAAAAAGATTGGTTCAGACAATTAACAGCATTTTGAAGAAAACCTAGATTAGAAAATGTCCTTTTTGGTCTCCCTAGGAAGTGTGGGACAAGCATAAAAGCAAGATATGTTAATGGGAAAGCACAGTGTATTTTAATTGTTTTGAACAGTTTTTTTTTGCAACACAAATTTGTGATCAGAACACAATAAATCTTTATGCTGCTGTGCAGGTATGTTTTTTGCAGTGTCATATTTTTCACTATAAAAGCTTGACTTCTGTGGAGAGGGATGTAGGTTGAGCTTTCTGAATGGCTGGACAACATAAAAAACGTAGTAGACTAAGGGAAGAGGGAGCTGCAAAGTAGATTGCATTGTGCCCCATGATAGCGTGTGATTAGCGCTGCTGGACAGCATTGTCCTTGTTCCTCCCTGCATACCCTGCAGCATGTGTAACTATCCAAGAAAACATGGCCGAGATGGCAACCCTAAGTGTAACCAAGAACATTGCATTGGATCTAGACCATAGTTACAAACAAGCATTTGTTGGCCAAATAAACAGAGCATGTTATTATTATTATATTGGAATGTCTCTCAAAATATCTATGTATGAAATAGCCTTTTCTTCTATAAAGGTAAGACGAGTCCACGGATTCATCCTTTACTTGTGGGATATTATCCTTCCCTACAGGAAGTGGCAAAGAGCACCACAGCAGAGCTGTCTATATAGCTCCTCCCTTAGCTCCACCCCCCCAGTCATTCTCTTTGCCTACTCTAAGTACTAGGAAGGGTAAAGTGAAAGAGGTGATAAAATTATGTGTTTCCACCATTTCCTCTCCTTCCTCGTTTGATTGAATCAAACAGGAGAGAGCTTCGGTGATTTTGATAGCACCTGCGTGGCCACGCAGGACTTGTTATGAAGACCTGGTGGACATGTCATCTCTTCCACCATGGACTCTGCCACTGAGACAGGACCTTCTGATTCAAGATCCGTTCCAGCATCCAAATCTAGTTTCTCTGCAACTGACTGCTTGGAGATTGAACGCTTGATTTTATCCAAGCGGGGGTTCTCTGAGTTGGTCATAGATACCTTGATTCAGGCTCGAAAGCCTGTCACCAGGAAAATTTATCATAAGATATGGCGTAAATATCTTTATTGCTGCGAATCCAAAGGCTACTCATGGAGTAAGATCAGGATTCCTAGGATTTTGTCTTTTCTCCAAGAAGGATTGGAGAAGGGGCTATCAGCTAGTTCCTTAAAGGGACAGATATCTGCTTTATCAATTCTACTGCACAAGCGTCTGGCAGATGTTCCAGACGTTCAGTCGTTCTGTCAGGCTTTAGTTAGAATCAAGCCTGTGTTTAAACCTGTTGCTCCGCCAAGGAGTTTGAATTTAGTTCTGTTTTTAGTTGCTATCTCTTCGGCTCGAAGAGTTTCTGAATTATCTGCATTGCAATGCGACTCGCCTTATCTTGTTTTCCATGCTGATAAGGTGGTTTTGCGTACCAAACCTGGATTCTTTCCTAAGGTTGTTACTAATAGGAATATCAATCAGGCTACCTCTCTTGCCTTTTGGCTGAAAAGCATCATCCATTTGGCATACGAGACTGCTGGACAGCAGCCTCCTGAAAGAATTACAGCTCACTCTACTAGAGCGGTGGCTTCCACATGGGCTTTTAAAAATTATGCTTCTGTTGAACAGATTTGTAAGGCTGCGACTTGATCTTCGCTTCATACCTTTTCCAAATTTGATACCTTTGCTTCTTCGGAGGCTATTTTTGGGAGAAAAGTTCTTCAAGCAGTGGTGACTTTTGTTTAACCATCTGTCTTGTCCCTCCCATTCATCTGTGTCCTGTATCTTTGGTATTGTATCCCACAAGTAAAGGATGAATCCGTGGACTCGTCTTACCTTTATAGAAGAAAACTAAATTTATGCTTACCTGATAAATTGATTTCTTCTATGGTAAGACGAGTCCACGGCCCGCCCTGTCATTTTAAGACAGATTGTATTTTTTTATTTAAACTATATTCACCTCTGCACCTTGTAGTTTCTCCTTTTTCTTCCTGTACCTTCGGTTGAATGACTGGGGGGTGGAGCTAAGGAAGGAGCTATATAGACAGCTCTGCTGTGGTGCTCTTTGCCACTTCCTGTAGGGAAGGATAATATCCCACAAGTAAAGGATGAATCCGTGGACTCGTCTTACCATAGAAGAAATCAATTTATCAGGTAAGCATAAATTTAGTTTTATTATTAAAACAGCACATCTATTTTAGCAAGTCAAAGGAACATGAAACCCCAACATTTTCTTTCATGATTCAGATAGAGAATACAATTTTAAACAAAATTCCAATTTACTTCTATTATCTAACTTGTTTTATTTTTTAGATATCAATTGTTGAAGAAATAGCAATGCATATGTGTGAGCCAATCACACAAGATATCTGTGTGCACTGTGCAGCCACCAATCAGCAGCTACTTAGCCTAATTTGATATGCTTTTCAACAAAGTATATCAAGAGGATGAAGCAAATTAGATAATAGAAGTAAATTGGAAAGTTGTTTAAAAATGGCATGTTCTATCTGAATCATGAAAGTTTAATTTTGTCTAGACTGTCCCTTTAATTCAAATTAAAAAAAATATCTCAATTTGAAACCTGTGTATTTTAGTCTCCTCCTCCTTTCAGTGCTTATTGCTATATCTGCCTATCACTGGCTATACTAGGTGGTGCACATAAAAATGTATTAATGTTTGCAAAGGTAATTTTTGGATAGATACATAGCCCAAGGCAACGTATAAACAACTTATTGCATCATGTGTATCCTGAGGTTGGGGGTGCTGTGTTAGCTGCACACATTACACAGGATGAACATGCCTCATGATGTACAGTTTATTTGGATAAAACGCCCCAGGCATATTTCACAGTGACGAGGGGAGGTATAGAGTTACTAATTGACAGCTAAAGTACTTTGATTTTGCATTAAGATTTACTTCATTAAACAGTTTTGTTTTATTTTGGTAGTATGATGGAATGATTTTATTAATAACCTTGTTATAGCCATTTGTATATTCCTTTTCATGCAATTAGTAATGCAGCGAGTAAGGCTAGCAGAATGCTTGGATGTATTGGTAGAGGTATTTGCAGCAGAAATAGTAAGGTTCTTATGCCACTTTATAGATCATTAGTTAGGCCTCATCTTGAGTATTGTGTGCAGTTCTGGAGACCATATCTTCAGAAGGATATTAACAAACTTGAATCTGTGCAAAGGAGGGCTACCAAAATGGTACATGGTCTAAAAAATAAAACTTACCAGGATAGGCTCAATGACCTAAATATGTATAGCTTAGAGGAGAGAAGGGAAAGAGGTGATATGATAGCAACTTTCAAGTACATTAAAGGGTTTAGTAAAACTGAGGCTGTGGGTATTTTACATAAAATGGAAAATTCAAGAACAAGGGGTCATGAGCTCAAGCTAAAGGGTAGTAGATTCAGAAGTAATTTGAGGAAGCACTTCTTTACAGAAAGAGTGATTGATTTATGGAATAAACTTCCTCAAGAGGTAGTAGCAACAAACACTGTGGGGGACTTTAAAAATGCATGGGACAAGCATAGGGCTATCCTACAAACTAGATAAGTTTATACTGTTAGGTAAGGTCGGGCAGACTTGCTGGGCCTATGGCTCTTATCTGCCGTCAATATCTATGTTTCTATGTTTCTATGTTTCTATTGCATCATTAACCATTTAAAGGAACTGTAAACTTTCATGGTCTGAATAGAAGGTAAGATTAAAAAATAAGTCTGTTATTAAATGTGTCTTTAAAGTGATCGTAGTGTTTGTGAGAAGCTAGGATTTACCAGTGCAACAAATAAAGGGAACTTTCAGTCATGAAGTATAAAATACTTAATTTGTCTGCAGCGTTTACCACGCTGAGCGCCTCAGTCCGCCTGCAGCAGAACGTTATTTTTTTCAATGATGTGACGTTTCCACCTCTTAGCCAATAGCCGTACGGGCCAGCTGGCATTATGCCGGATAGCTAGCACGCTATTGGCTAAGATCACCTCACTGCAAAATAGTGTTCTGCTGTGGGCGGCCTGAGGAGCTCAGCACGGCGAGAACTGCAGACAAATAAAGGAACTTTCAGCACTGGTAAATCCAAGCTTCTCACAAATGCTAGGATTTACCATCACTTTAACAATGTTCACAAAAATGTTTGTACCAATGTTACACACTACTCACTTGCTTAAAGAGATATGAAACACAACATTTTTCTTTCATGATTTAGATAGAACTACATTTTTAACCCCTTAGTGACCATAGCACATTTCAAATTTCTTACCGTTAAGGACCAGGGCTATTTTTACATTTCTGCGGCGTTTGTGTTTAGCTGTAATTTAACTCTAACTCATTAACTGTACCCACACATATTATATACCGTTTTTCTCGCCATTAAATGGACTTTCTAAAGATACCATTATTTTCATCATATCTTATCATTTACTATAAAAAAATATAATGAAAAAATGGAAAAAAAACAATTTTTTCTAACTTTGACCCCCATCTACAAACACCAAAAAACACCCATGATAAAAATTTCTAAATTTTGTCCTGAGGTTAGAAATACCCAATGTTTACATGTTCTTTGCTTTTTTTGCAAGTTATAGGGCAATAAATACAAGTAGCACTTTTTTATTTCCAAACCATTTTTTCTTCTTCAAAATTAGCAATAGTTACATTGTAACACTGATATCTGTCAGGAATCCCTGAATATCCCTTGACATGTATATATTTATTTTAGTAGACAACCCAAAGTATTGATCTAGGCCTATTTTGGTATATTTCATGCCACCATTTCAATGCCAAATGCGATCAAATAAAAAACAAATCACAAACTTTTTCACAAACTTTAGATTTCTTACTGAAATTATTTACAAACAGCTTGTGCAATTGTGGCACAAATGGTTGTAAATGCTTCTCTGGGATCCCCTTTGTTAAGAAATAGCAGACATTTAGGGCTGTGGCATTACGTTTTGCTAGTTAGAAGGCCGTTAAATGCTGCTGCGCACCACACTTGTATTATGCCCAGCAGTGAAGGGGTTAATTAGGTAGCTTGTAGGGAGCTTGTAAGTTAATTTTAGCTTTAGTGTAGTGTAGTGTAGTAGACAACTTAAAGTATTGATCTAGGCCTATTTTGGTATATTTCATGCCACCATTTCACAAATGGTTGTAAATACTTCTCTTAGATCCCATTTGTTCAGAAAAAGCAGACATATATGGCTTTGGCATTGCTTTTTGTCAATTAAAAGGCTGCTAAATGCTGCTGCGCACCACACTTGTATTATGCCCAGCAGTGAAGGGGTTAAATAGGTAGCTTGTAGGGTTAATTTTAGCTTTAGTGTAGAGATCTGTCTCCCATCTGACACATCCCACCCCCTGATCCTTCCCTGACCCCTCTCAAACAGCTCTCTTCCCTCCCCCACCTCACAATTGTCACCACCATCTTAAGTTCTGGCAGAAAGTTTTTTATTTTTATAATATATATATATATATATATACACACACACACAGTGTTGGATCCCCCTTAGTCCTCAACCTCCCTGATCCCCCCAAACAGCTGTCTAACCCTCCCCCTCTACCTATTGGCCACCATCTTGGGTACTGGCAGCTGTCTGCCAGTACCCAGTTTTTTCAAAATGTGTCCTTTTTTTTTATATAAATACCCAATTTTTCTGTAGTGTAGTTGCTCAATACCCTACCCCCCTCCCAGATCCCTTTCATAACAGTTACTCCCCTCTCCCTCCGGCTCCTTAACTACATTATTACATCTTAATATGTAGCGCGCACACGCCCTTGCCCCCCTCACGCACGCCCCCTTGCGCACGCTCCTGACATCTGCCGCACAGGAACTACTCCAGCGATGAGCCGCCCACCTGCCTCCCTCATATTCCTCCCACCCACAAACGATCGGCACCATTGCTGGCCGATACAGAAAGGGCCACAGAGTGGCTTCTGACAGCCCCCTGATCACATGACTATTTATTATCTATTGACTTGCATTTTAGCAAATTAGTCCTGTGTTGTGCTGACTCTTAAATAACTCCACTGGCATGAGCACTATGTTATCTATATGGCCCACATGAACTATTAGTCTCCTGTTGTGAAAAGCAAATAAAAAAGCATGTGATAAGTGGCTGTCTGTAGTGGCTTAGAAACAAGCAGACATTTAGAGGTTTAAATGTTATAAAGTATATTAATATGACAATGTTGGTTGTGCAGAGCTGGGGAATGGGTATTAAAGGCGTTGTCTATCTTTTTAAACAATAACCATTTTGGTGTAGACTGTCCCTTTAATGGTATGAATGGTCATAGATTACCTTGTTCACCTCCCAGCATGGTCTGGTGAGTCATATTCTGTAGAGAATATAATCTATCAGGGTAACCTCTTTTGCCAGCAGATGGCTGCAAACATACCGCAGTTCATATTACTGGGAGGCAGAAATCTTTCATCTAAGGGTCATAACCTGGAACATATATCTTGCAGGTGGGTTTCCCTGGCTTTCAGTCACCTCTCCCTGCTCTTTTCTTCCATCTGATCTCCCCATACTGCAACCTCACTAATGTCTAAGTGTGTTTATCAGCCTCACTAGTCCCTAAGGGTGTTTAGCTCAACCACAACTTGCTAATCAGTAAAGCAAGTCACCTGTTGGAATGTTATTTTAATGGCATACTCTTAATTTGTGAGTGACCCTATAAAAATGTGTTTATTACTTCAGATATGAGTTAAACACATAGGTAAAGTCCTGTTTGGGCACCACAAGCATTGCAGCTCCCAAGCAGAAAACGTATCAATTTGCGGGGTCATGCAACTACTGCTCCTAACTGGCTAACTACCCATACTTTACTTTTGTGTTTAACCCCAATGCAGGGGTCCAACACATAGTTATCTAGGGCAAGTAATGCAAAAATGACATGTTCCAATTATTGCATTAGATTGTCCTTACATGTCCTTGTTAATTCTCAAGGTCAGGTATGTCTTTTTAGTCAAATTTATTTAATCTTCACCAAAATACCTGATACTTAAATGTCCAATTTGTAAAGTGTCTGTAAAAGGCATCCTGTGCTTCAACACAGTACAAGCAGAAAAAAGTGAGGGGCAGCCAAGGGAGCCAAATAAAATCATTGATTTTATATGTTACTGGCGGCCAAGGAGTAAAATGACTGTTCAGTTTTGACAAATATACATGTGGGATCTAGAGTGGGGAAGAAGGTAGAGCTTTTTTTGTGGGATGGGAGGGTATTGTGTTACCCCACCTACCACTGTGCCCAGTCACCAATAGATTGTCCAGTATTTCTGTGGAGGACAGCTGCAACCCTATTTAATGGGCACACCGCCTGGCTGATTTTACTGACATTACTGGTACACACAGGCGCCTCTCTTTTTTCTCCATTCTTCCTGATTTTACTGACAACCTGGCTAAAATTTAAGTCAATGTTAATCTATAATTAAGTTTTTTTGCTCATTTTATCATTAAATCAATTTATGTTTAATTATGCAATTGATTTGTGCATTGTTTACATTTATAAATAACAGATCATTTTATAATATTGTTTTTTTATCATAAATAGTACTCCACCTGGTTACTTTATAATGCCACCTGGCTGGCAACATGTTTCTGTGGAGAACACTGAAATATATATAATGACCATTTGAATGAATTTTATTTAATAATTTCCCATTTTTCACCTAGATAAAAACAAGTCCCCAATGAGTCGTCCAGTCTTTAAAGGGACATTAAACACTAAGGGCTAGATTATGGGTGAAGCGCAATATTGGGCTTATGCAAGCGATATATTTGCGCTCCATATCAGTGCATGTAAATGTGTGCTCGTATTACAAGTACAGAGCAATGCGAACCCGGCATTGCCTGGAAGCCAAGTGCTCACGAGAGCGCACTTCTTATAGGCTCCATCCCGGCAACCGCCAGCAAGCCATCTAGCGCAGCACAGGGGGCAATTCAGGCAGTGTTAGGCAGCAATATATATATATATATATATATATATATATATATATATGCTTATATAAACAATACAGCACACAGTGTGACTGAAATAGTGTAGCTTTAAAGGGACAGTCTAGTCAAAATTAAACTTTCATTATTCAGATAGGACATGTAATTTTAATCAACTTTCCAATTTACTTTTATCATCAAATTTGCTTTTTTCTCTTAGTATTCTTAGTTGAAACTAAACCTAGGCAGACTCATATGCTGATTTCTAAGCCTTTGAGGGCTGCTTCTTATCACATGCTTTCTAAATTCCTTTTCAACATTATCGCCTAGATTACGAGTTTTTGTCGGTAAGGCTATGCGGGGCTAACAAGCCTTTTTTTCTTACCGCTCACTTAAGCCAACAATGGTATTACAGGTTTTCTTCAAGCCGGCGTTAGCCTCAGAAAAGTGAGCGTTGAGCAAAATTTAGCTTCATATCTCACTGTAATACCAGCGTTGCTTACGGTAGCGGTAAGCTGGCAAAACGTGCTTGTGCACGATTTCCCCATAGGAAACAATGGGGCTGAGCTGGCTGAAAAAAAACCTAACACCTGCAAAAAAGCAGCGTTCAGCTCCTAACGCAACCCCATTGTTTCCTATGGGGAAATTAATTTTATGTCTGCACCTAACACCCTAACATGAACCTCGAGTCTAAACACCATTATATTATTAACCCCTAATCTGCCGCTCCGGACACCACCGCCACCTACATTATACTTATGAACCCCTAATCTGCTGCCCCCAACATTGCCGACACCTACATTATAGTTATTAACCCCTAATCTGCCCCCCCCCACAACTATATTAAATTTATTAACCCCTAATCTGCCGCCGCCAACGTCGCCGCCACTATAATAAATGTATTAACCCCTAAACCTAAGTCTAACCCTAACACCCCCCCTAACTTAAATATAATTTAAATACATCTAAATATATTTACTACAATTAAATAAATTATTCCTATTTAAAACTAAATACTTACCGATAAAATAAACCCTAAGTTAGCTACAATATAACTAATAGTTACATTGTAGCTAGCTTAGGATTTATATTTATTTTACAGGCAACTTTGTATTTATTTTAACTAGGTACAATAGTTATTAAATAGTTATTAACTATTTAATAATTTCCTATTTAAATTAAATACAAATTTACCTGTAAAATAAACCCTAACCTTAGTTACAATTACACCTAACACTACACTATAATTAAACTAATTACCTAAACTACCTACAATTAATTACAATTAAATTAAATAAACTAAATTACGGGGAAAAAAAACACTAAATTTCAGAAAATAAAAAAAGAATTACAAGAATTTTAAACTAATTACACCTAATCTAATCCCCCTAATAAAATAAAAAAGCCCCCCAAAATAATAAAATTCCCTACCCTATACTAAATTACAAATGCCCTTTGCAGGGCATTGCCCCAAAGTAGTCAGCTCTTTCACCTGTAAAAAAAAAATACAACCCCCACCCCAACATTAAAACCCACCACCCACACACCCAACCCTACTCTAAAACCCACCCAATCCCCCTTAAAAAAAACTAACACTACCCCCTTGAAGATCACCCTACCTTGAGACGTCTTCACCCACCCGGGCACAAGTGGTCCTCCAGAGGGTCCGAAGTCTTCATCCTATCCGGCCAGAAGAGGACCTCCAGACTGGCAGAAGTCTTCATCCAGGCGGCATCTTCTATCTTCATCCTTCCAGAGCGGAGCGGGTCTATCTTCAAGACATCCGACGCGGAGCATCCTCTTCATCTGACAGCCGACGACTGAATGACTGGTCCTTTAAGTGACGTCATCCAAGATGGCGTCCCTTGAATTCCGATTGGCTGATAGAATCCTATCAGCCAATCGGAATTAAGGTAGGAAAAATCCTATTGGCTGATGCAATCAGGGGGGATTGGGTGGGTTTTAGAGTAGGGTTGGGTGTGTGGGTGGTGGGTTTTAATGTTGGGGGAGGGTAATTTTTTTTTTTTTACAGGTGAAAGAGCTGATTACTTTGAGGCAATGCCCCGCAAAAGGCCCTTTTAAGTTCTATTTGTAATTTAGTATAGGGTAGGGAATTTTATTATTTTGGGGGGCTTTTTTATTTTATTAGGGGGATTAGATTAGGTGTAATTGGTTTACAATTCTTGTAAATCTTTTTTTATTTTCTGTAATTTAGTGTTTTTTTTTCCGTAATTTAGTTTATTTAATTTAATTGTAATTAATTGTAGGTATTTTAGGTAATTAGTTTAAAGATAGTGTAGTGTTAGGTGTAATTGTAACTTAGGTTAGGGTTTATTTTACAGGTACTTTTGTACTTATTTTAGCTAGGTAGTTATTAAATAGTTAATAACTATTTAATAACTATTGTACCGAGTTAAAATAAATACAAAGTTGCCTGTAAAATAAAAATAAACCCTAAGATGGCTACAATGTAATTATTAATTATATTGTAGCTATCTTAGGGTTTATTTTATAGGTAAGTATTTAGTTTTAAATAGGATTCATATATTTAATTGTAGTAATTTAATTTCGTTTTATTTAAATTATATTTAAGTTAGGGAGGGTTAGGGTTAGATTTAGATTTAGGGGTTAATACATTTAATATAGTAGTGGCGACGTTGGGGTCGGCAGATTAGGGGTTAATAAATCTAGGTAGGTGTCGGTGATGTTAGGGACGGCAGATTAGGGGTTAATAAAATTTAACTAGTATTTGCGAGGCGGGAGTGCGGCGGTTTAGTGGTTAATACATTTATTAAAGTGGCGGCAATGCCCGGTCGGCAGATTAGGGGTTAAATATTTTAGTTAAGTGTTTGCGATGTGGGGGGGGGGGCCTCGGTTTAGGGGTTAATAGGTAGTTTATGGGTGTTAGTGTACTTTTAGCACTTTAGTTAAGAGTTTTATGTTACGGCGTTAGCCCATAAAACTCTTAACTACTGACTTTTATATGCGGTAGGAGTCTTGCCAGGAGAGGGTCTACCGCTCACTTTTTCAGGCAATCGTAATACCGGCGTTAGGCAAATCCCATTAAAAAGATAGGATACGCAATTGACGTAAGGGGATTTGCGGTAAGCTGCCTGACTAGTAATACCAGCGGGCGTTAAAAAGCAGCGTTGGGACCCCTCAACGCTGCTTTTTAAGGCTAACGCAAGACTCGTAATCTAGCTGAAAGAGACTAAAAGTACACGTGGGCCATATAGATAACACTGTGTACAGGCACAGGGAGTTATTTAAGATTTAGCACAAAACAATGCTAACTGCAAGACAATAGATAATAAACAGTCACAGTCATGTGATCAGGGGGCTGGAAGAAGGTTCGTAGATACAAGGTAATCACAGGGGTAAAAAGTTTATTTATATAACTGTGTTGGATGTGCAAAACTGGGGAATGGGTAATAAAGGTATTATCTATCTTTTAAAACAATAACAATTCTATGGTAGTCTGTAGCTTTAAGTGAGTGCAATATTAACTAAAGCTGAGCCTATTTAGGAGTCATGGGATGTGTACCTGGTCCGGTCTGAGAGTGCTGTCCACTTTTCCTTGTTTTGTATATGCTTATATACAGTACATATATATTTATACTGGAAACACAGTCCCCCATTGACTCCTATGTAAAGGCACTTTATGTGCCATTTATTTTCAAACATCTCAGATCCCCTTACTTTAACCTCTTGTAATTGCTTCATGCAGTTTAAAAAAAAAATGTTCATCTGTATTATTTATTTATTTTAAACTACTGTCCACATTATTTTGGGGGCAATTGGGGCAACTTTTTTTTTAACCAGAAGTCTGACCTCTGGTTAATTGCGCTTTGCGCAAAGTGAAATCATGAGCTTGTGGGAGCATTAACCAGCCACTTATTTAATGTGCTTGTTATTTAACATGCACCCGAAAACGGGCAAATTTAAGATAGCGATCCACTCTTAATCTAGCCCTAAATTAATGCTAGATACATTGATTCATTCAAAGAAAAGAATAGTCTAACAATAACATGTAATAAAGCTGCAACTAATGATTATTTTCATAGTTGGCCGACTAATTGACTAATCAGATATAAAAAAAAAAATGTCCCTGTATTTAAAATAAAATCCACATACTGAGTGTTACAAATATAACACAGATTTACCATTGTGCGGACAGATCCGCTATACCGATCATGTCTGCCGCACATCGATAAATGACGACAGCATACACTGGTGAACTGCTTATGCAATGCCACCCCGGCTAGCAGCGTGTGTCAATCAACCCGATCGTATTTGATCGGGCTGATTGCTGTACGCTGCCTCAAAGGTGGTGTACGAGTTAAGGAGCAGTGGTATTAAGACGGCGAGCCTGAAAGCTTGCGTGGAAACAGAGGCATTGGGGCCAATACGGAGCTTCTTAAATCGGCCCCTAAAACTTTACATTAACACAACTGTTTGTCCAATTTTTAAGCAGAACAACACATTTATATAATTAAGCAAAACCAAACCACAAAACTGTTTGAAAAGAGGTAGAACTAGAAAGAGGTAGACTATCACTGTGTATAACATTCTGTTATTCACTCTTTAAGAAACTTTGCATTAAAAAGCAAAAATGTCAACATGTGCTCATGCTCCTGGCTGAGGCTGACTCTCTTTTTGCAGCTATTTTGCTTGCAGCATAGAAAAGGCGCTCAGATGGTGTTGGGGTGCCTGAGATGCATAAGTAGGGTTTTGCTAATTTCGCCAAGGTGGGATATATCTTTGTTAGCTCCACCAATGCAAAGTGTTTTCATCCGTGGCATAAAAATGTCTTAAATATCTATATGCAATGGTAAATAACCAGCTATAAGGTTAGGGAAACATATCTCATAAAATAACAAATATATACTTATAGAGGTTGAATCTGGTACATCACAATTTATTAAAAATAAAAAAGCAAGCAATTTAAAAATGTCAAAAGTGCTAATGACTATATCAATAACAGGACAAACCCGTACACATTTATCTATGCAGTACATATAATCGGCAATAGCATGCAATCCGCTAATAATTATGCTAACAGATAACAGTGCACATCAATTGAAATAAAAATTCCCATCAATCTAGGGAACTGTGTAAATAATAAGCTTGGCACTATATCATGCAAAGACGCAACTTTTATCTTTTTACTAAAAAGGAGCTATTTTAGTGGTAAAAAATGAAGCCATGTAACACAGTTGTGCTATGTAGTCAGAGTGCTAGAAGTGTCTTGTTCCTGTTGTGGCTGGAAGCTGAATCTAAAAGCCTGGTATCCGTCACGAAATGTGAGATTGCAGTAGGAGAGGGTGCAGCTTGTTAGTTCAGACGTGGGGACAGATGGCAAAGAGAAAGCTCACAGGCGGCTCGTTCATTTAGCGTTGTTTCCACAGAGTTATTAAACCAACTCTGTGTGTGCTGAAATATAACATCAGTGTGTAACAAGTGTCTGTGTATCTTACAGTGATAGAAGTAATGACTGAACAATAACGTGCCATACCAACCATCAAGTGAGAGGAAGAGATGTTTGACCAAGGAAAGGGAAGAAAGATAACTGCCTAGGATAAGTGACAGGAGAAGCACAGGCATAACTGGATATAGAGGGAATCATAGACTGGGCAAGGGCTGGGAGGCTGAGATACAACCAAGCAATTTCTCTTCTGTATACCACGTTCTACCTGTATGTTGAAGCAGAATTTTTTGTTTTTACAATGGAGTGGGTTAACCCAAAACCACAGGAAATGCAAACAAACCTGTTAAGTATCTAACATTATCTTTTACTTTATAGGAGAACAATTGTGGTGTTTAGTCAGTTAGTGGTATAGAATTGTTATTCTCTCCAGGCTTCTCAGGCTGAGAAAAGAGTGGAGCTTGGATTGGAAGGCGGGGGGTTAGGTTCTTGGGTAGGGTGTATTTCTGTGTTTTGTAAAATGTACTAACTCTTAGTACTATAAGAGCTAGGATTGTTAACTTCATTATCAGCAGCATTGATACTGCTAGAATATAAATACAGTGTATCTGATGCTTTATCTGTACTCAGCAGTGAAGAGGTTAAGTAGCTGTTGTGCAAATCTCAAGCAGTAAGGTAGCAGCCATCTGCACTGGTGATTAAAAGCCCAGAGGATGATAAATAGACAAGGAGCACTTTTATTGGATTGCAGCTTGGGAGCAGCCAGGATGGGTTTTGGCAGGGTGCTAATGACTGGCATCTGTCCCAGCCGGGTGATGCTTTCTGTGGTCAGTTCTTCCTGATACCTCCCTGTGTGCACTCTATGGTCTGCATGGCACTTCCAGAGATGGGGCACCCCCTGATCTGAGATAGCGCACGTAGTTGTTTATGAACCCCACTGCCTTGTAGTATGTTTGCTGTGTTATCTTTATTATTACTGTTTGATAACACATTCCCTCCTCTGCCATGTTTATTCTGTGGCTCTTTGCACTATTTTATGCCTTCCTTTGTCTTGGCTGTTTTTCTCTTCTTCCACACTTTAAGCATCTATCTTTCTTCTGATGCTCGGTGTCCTTCCTGTCCCCACCCATTCTCGTATTGTCCCCTCCTCTGCTTTTATTGTTTTCACCAATTCTTATATAGTCCCCTCCCATGCTCTTATTGTCCCTTCCCATGCTCTTATTGTCCCCTCCCTTGCTCCTATTGTCCCCTCCCATGCTCTTATTGACCCCTCCCATGCTCTTATTGTCCCCTCCCATGCTCTTATTGTCCCCTCCCATGCTCCTATGTTCTCCTCCCATGCTCTTATTGTCCCCTCCCATGCTCCTATTGTCCCCTCCCATGCTTCTATTGTCCCCTCCCATGCTCTTATTGTCCCCTCCCATTCTCCTATTGTCCCCTCCCATGCTCTTATTGTCCCCTCCCATTCTCCTATTGTCCCCTCCCATGCTCTTATTGTCCCCTCCCATGCCCTTATTGTCCCCTCCCATGTCCCTATTGTCTTCTCCCATGCTCCTATTGTCCCCTACCATGCTCTTATTGTCCCCTACCATGCTTCTATTGTCCCCTACCATGCTTCTATTGTCCCCTACCATGCTTCTATTGTCCCCTACCATGCTCTTATTGTCCCCTACCATGCTCTTATTGTCCCCTCCCATGCTTCTATTGTCCCCTCCCATGCTCCTATTGTCCCCTCCCATGCTCTTATTGTCCCCTCCCATGCTCTTACTGTCCCCTCCCATGCTCCTATTGTCCCCTCCCATGTCCTTGGGCTCTCTTGCCTTGTGTTGGCTTCTCCCTGCGGTTTGTTCTCACACATTGGCTTCAGAGGTATATTTAGGTTGCTGCTACCGTATGTTCATTTGTTTCTTTCTTCTCCCTCTCAGCCTCTCACTTTGCTTCCTTGTCATGTGAATAAATCTCTCCTGTCTGCCTTTTAACCATGTTCCTATATCTCCCCGCATTTTCTTTTGCTAAACCAATCATTCTTTTGGGGTCATGTCTGGAAAGGGAACAAAGTCATAGTGCAGTATGCAGAAACCACACCTTGTTAAAGGGACATAGAAGAGCAAAGAGAATATGCTCCATGTTACAGCATTTAATAATCACACGGTTGCTTGCATATCTTTATTCAGATCCAAAACTGCAATGCACTACTGGAAGCTAGGTGGCATCTGATGAGCCAGTGACAAGAGGCTATGTGTATAGCTACAAATCTCCCATTAGTGCATTGCTGCTTCTGAACTTACCTAAGTATGCTTTTCAACAAACAATACAAGAGAACAAAGTACATTTCATAGCAGAAGAACATTGAAAATTCTATTAGCATTGAACCATGAAAATGTCATTTTGACTTAACCAGTACTTATCCTTATACAACTTTCAGGGACAAAACATAAGTAACAGTGGCTTTTTCTTTATACAGTGAGAAAGGCTGCTATATACTGCAGATATAATAAATACACTATTGAGAGTTCTTGGAAAAATATTATTTTAGTCTCTAGTCCAAGTTTTCAGGGTTTGCTTGAGATATAAGAATTGTTAGTTTTCTTACCATTTCTTCCCTCTGTTCTCGTGGCTATTTCTCATCTCTTTCCCTATCCTCTCCAATCATCTGTCATTTTATTTCCTCCTTTAACTTGCTGCCTCTCCAACTAGAACTTTTTTATTTATCGATGGCTTCACTGTAGCTGTCCTGTCCATCGTTTCCTAGCACCTGCAATAGACACGACTGAATAAAAAAACATCTGCAACGTTGACCACTGTAAACAGCAGAATGTAAATTCCCTGGTGCCTCTGAGACTCTATTTCCATGTTGGCAGGCGTTTGGGAACTTTAAAGGTTTGGAAAGAAGCTGTATGAAACCTTTTTCCTGTCTGTAGAGAACAAGAATAAGCTTTAAAGACCTTCAACACATTTTCTCAATGAATTTGGCCTGCTTCCACCATGAAGGTTTTCTGGTCTTTCAAGCGGATGTACTGACTTCTATGTGTACTTATCAAACTTATTAAAGGCTTAAAGGAACAGTGATAAAAAGAAGTCAGCAGGGAATGTATAAACATGAAACCAGTTGTATGCTTTAATAAAGACTTTTCAATTAGTTCTGAAAAGAATTTGGTCAAGTTGGTACATAGTAAGCACTAAGCTTAATTTAGAATGGATGTAAAGCTTACAGTCTCTCAATTCTTTATAGTGCAGTACATATGACAACCAGCAGAGGGCAAGTGTTTGACTGGTAATATGGTTCATTGCAATTAGGTTGTTTTTTTTATCAGGGTCTTATTTGGCTCAATATGAGACACCTTATTATATATTTAATATATCTATAGTCAATACCAAAAGGTAAAATTAACTGATGAATTGTATTGTTTTTATAGAAAAACAACAACTCAGTAACATACCTTATGAAATGTACAGACACAGAGTTAAAAAATGATGTAATGAAATCATTGATCTGTAATTCGGGGTTAGAATGGGCATTAGAAACCTGCAATAAAATTATGCAAAAGAGACAGAGTCCCTGTTGGATACAGCAAATAAATATGTTAAAGGGACACTGAACCCAAATTTTTTTCATTCAGATAGAGCAGGCAATTTTAAGCAACTTTCTAATTTACTTCTATTATGAATTTTACTTAGTTCTCTTGCTATCTTTATTTGAAAAAAAAAAAGGCATCTCAGCTAAGGAGCCAGCAAATGTTTGCTTCAGTACCATGGACAGCACTTGTTTATTGGTGCTGACCAATCAGCAAGGACAACCCAGGTTGTTCATCAAAAATGGGCCGGCATCTAAACTTACATTCTTGCTTTTCAAATAAACATACCAAGAGAATGAAGAAAATTTGATAATAGAAGTAAATTAGAAAGTTGCTTAAAAATGCATGCTCTATGTGAATCACAAAAGAAAATTTTTGAGTACAGTGTCCCTTTAAGGAACAAGATCTCAGTGTTTGTGACAGTTTTTAAAAACCTTTATAGCTTGAGATTCGTTTGCTGCGGTTAAGAGAAAATAGGAACTAAAAACACACAGTGTGAATAGAGGAAAATGACAGCTAGGCCAAGGAAGAAAAGAGACGTGTAGGTCAAGGAAGGAAAGAGAGAGCTTGGCAAATTAGAAAAAAGTACAACTAGGCCAAGGGAGGAAAAGATATCTAGACCAAATAAAAAGGAGACAGCTAGATATAGGAAAGAAAGAGTCAGCTAAGTAAAGAAAAGGCTTGGTCAAGAGTGAAGACATGTAGGTCAGGGGGGGCAGACAGGTTGAGGAATCTAAGAAACATATAGGGAAAAGGAGGGAAAATAAAACTGGGTAAAGAAAAGAAAAAGCTAGGTCAAGGACAAAAAGAGACATTTTGGTTGGGGAGGACAGACAGGTCAAGGAAACAGCTAGCTAAAAGGAGGGAAGAGACAGTTAGGCCAAGGGAGGAAAAAGACAGATTGAAGAAAGAACAACAGAGATGAGGGATACAGGCAAGAAAAGAAATGGAGACATGGCCAGAAGGGCAGAAAAACAGGTGAATAGAAGGATAAAAACATATGGAGGAGTAATGAAGTAATAAGCTTTAGACAGACGCCAGAGCAGGACAGGGGAGCAAGACACCTGGCAATGGAGGATGGATAGATTATTAGTGTCAGAGCAAGGTTGGTGAGAGACAGAACCTTACAATAACACAGAGGATGAAACTGGCAATGTAATGAAAGAGACAGACACTGTTATGGAAAATAGACAGCCAGAGAAGACAGATGACAAAGAATAAGGAAGGAATAGCACAATTGGTTAGAGACAACTAGCAGGGCAAGGGGAGAAAAGCTATAAATAAGTCCCAGAAAATACCAGACACAGAGCAGGGCTATTTTCTAGAGGCATTTGTATATTTATGCTACTTGGGCAGCAAGGCAGGAGAAGCTGGTGCAGGAGCTTGGGGGGACAGAATGAATAAGTGTGTGACACCAGCTGACTGAATGATTCCCAGGAATGCCGATCCCCTGCTGACCTCTGGCTCAGGAGTAGGATATAAGGCGTCTTCTGTTTCTCTTCAGGCTTTTGTGGGGTCAGGGGCACATCACTGCCTCTCCCTGATAAAACATGTGATCCATACAGCACAATAAATCAGTGAGTAGTATTACTTTTTTATACAGAATGTCATGGTTGTTTTACTAGCAGGGCTAAGGAACAGTTTTAAAACATTCTAAGTATCAAAACAAAATCATATATATATATATATATATATATCTTGTAATATTGTAAGTTCCCACGGGAATAGGGCCCTCAATTCCTCCTGTATGTGTAAAATTTTGTCTTGTCTCTTACAAGTTTTATATCATTGTTTTATTTAAATGAATTGTACCCATGGACAGCGCTGTGGAATATGTTAGCGCTTCATAAATAAAGTATAATAATATATATATATATATAATCTCTCTCTTTCTCTCTCTCTCTCTCTCTCTCTCTCTCTCTATATATATATATATATATATATATATATATATATATATATATATACACTGTATATATATATATATATATATATATATATAAAAAAAATATATATAAAATTCAGTACAGGAATGGGATGGTGTGTACTTCCTCTCCAAATACTGCAACATGGTAAGAACATCATTTGCATAAGTCATGACTATGCAAATGAGAGCATTTGATTTGTCTCCACCTCTACAGCTCATGTCTAAAGGTATGAAAGGACTTTTCACCCTTAGGGTTATAGAAAAGTACTAACAAGAATGTGTTGTTTATTTCTTTTTCTTGAATACCAAACACTTTCTACCATTCATCTAAAAAGAACATGAGATTTAAAAGAACAAGAAAACACAGGTTTTGCCCATTATTTTCATTTTTTTTCTTCATGTTTGTTTTGAACACATACAGTATATTCCACCAATACTTTGCATTAAAGGGAAATCAGACCCAAATATATTATTTCATTATTCAGATAGTGCATACAATTTTAAACAACTTCCCGCTATTCTGCTATTATCAATGTTGCTTAATTCTCTTGGTATAATTTATTGAAGTAGCAGCAATGCACTACTGGGAGCTAGTTGGACACATCAGTAAGCCACTGATAAGAAATATATTTGTACAGCCAGCAATCAGCAGCTAGCACCCAGCTACTGAGCCTTCCTCTGTATGCTTTTAATTAAAGAATGCCAAGAGAACAAAGCAAATTAGATAATAGAAGTAAATTAGAAAGTTGTTTAAAGGGACACTAAACACATTTTTTTTTTTTTCGTGATTCAGACAGAGCATGACATTTTAAGCAACTTTCTAATTTACTCCTATTATCAATTTTCTTTGTACTCTTGCTATCTTTATTTAAAAAGCAGGAATGTGATGCATAGGAGCCGGTCCATTTTTGGTTGAGAACCTGGGTTATGCTTGCTTATTGGTGAGTAAATGTAAGCCTCCAATAAGCAAGTGCTATCCATGGTGCTGAACATAAAATGGTCTGGCTGATAAGATTTACATTCCTGCTTTTAAAATAAAGATAGCAAGAGAACTAAGAAAAATTGATAATAGGAGTAAATTAGAAAGTTGCTTAAAATGTCATGCTCTATCTGAATCATGAAAAAAAAAATATTTTGGTTCAGTGTCCCTATCTGCTCTATCTGAAATACAAAAACAAATTGTTTCATGTCCTTTTAAGAGATGATGGTGGTATTCCAGTCCATCAAAAAAAAACAACACTTTTTGCAAATCCATTTTGGACTGTTTCAAATGACATTACATGCCTGTTCACGTAATGTGTGTGTATATTTTTTTACATTTTTACTCATGCTTCTTTTACATGTTAATAAACACAATCCTTTCATGATCTAATTAACATAGTTCAAATTTCACTTTTAAATTATGAAATTTGTATACAATTGAAATAAGTGAATCAGATTATTAATTCTGTGTATCAGTGGTATGTTCCTTTAAATATTAATCATACATTTGAGCAGAACAATGTGAAACTGTTAATAGCACATGAATAATATGTATTTTTGTGAAAAACCTGCATGAAGTCACATTACGCAACTGTCATAAATTATTAAATCAATTAGCCACCATGTTTTCCTTTCACATCAGCAGTGTATATTTTTCTTCTGTGCATGGCTAGATATACCTCTTGAGAAAAGCCTGATAAACACCTGCTTATAATTTTTGCATGCTTGCTTAAGCTGAGTGCAACAACTGATGTTCTGGTTTTAGCTCATATGCAGGGGCGGAACTACAGGGGGTGCAGAGGTTGCAATTGGGACTGGGACTGGGCCCCCAAGGGTGGGGGCCCAGCTTACATTTTTTTTATTTTATTTTTTACAAAAAAAAAAACATTGACCTGCCACTGCCTGCACTGATATCATGTGAGTGTGACATGATGCTTCACTAGTGTCTCTGACTACAGGGGTTAGTGTTTCTGTTTTACCCATTGTTTATGTGTGTGTGTGTGTGTGTGTGTGTGTGTGTGTATGTATGTGACTGTGTGTGTATTTATGCATGTGTGTGTGTGTGTGTATGTTTGTGGAACCAGCAAATTACAGACCTTGTTACTACAGCATGGGCGGGCAGGGGGTATACAGTGTCACTATACAGTACCACTATATACAGTATGGGGGGGCTGGACCATGTCACAGACTACTGTGGTCACTTTATAAAGTACTGGGACGGGTAGGGTCAGGCCAGCCATCTCACCAGCAGATTACACTGTGTCACTGACTCACTATATACAGTACTGGTGGGTTAAACAGTGTCACTATATACAGTAATAAGGGGTCAGACCATCTCACAGACGGTGGGCACAGGGTAGCTCCTTTTTCAGACATGTAATCTGATTGACATTTTTTTTCTGTGTTAAATGTAAAAATGTTTTTTTTTAAAAATGATATGTATCAAATTCACTTTTTTTTGGGGGGGGGGGGGCTTCTTAGATTCTTGCACCTGGGCCCTGTGGTTTCTAGTTACACCCCTGCTCATATGGAACTTATTTTGGATTGGAATGCCCTAGAAAAGGATGCCAGAAGACATAAATTCACTGGCATTCTACTATTATATCCTCAGGTAGACCCTAACAACTATCATAGGATTTATGTCATTCCATTAAAAGAGGTTTGCAAAGTAAATCTAACAAGGCTTTTCAAATCTGGTAGCATTTCAAAACGGTCTATAGCTTTCAACTGCTTTATAGTGTTGTAACATATCACCATCTTATTCAACAGCTTTATTCAATCAATTAAGGGGGCTTTTGTCTCAAATGGGGTCCTGTCAACCTCTAAATGTATGTGGTAAAAATTATACATTAAACATTAGCCCCAAATAATATTTATATGAGCATTCAGCAATGTCATCTTGCACTGAAGAAGCTCCTCCAGGACAGGATTTTCAATAAATACAGTAATTAAATAAAATGGTCACTTGACCAATGAAGTTCAGGGGGAGGAGCAGAGGCAGAAGGCAAAGTGGTTTTCTTTGTGTCTCCTCCAGATGCTGCCTACTGTTGTAATGAGAGGGATGCATACAATATAAACATATACAACAACATACAACATTTTCTTACCTCCTTTACTCTCCTCCTTTTTTTTATCCATTGAACCCCCTTAGCATATAAGCCTACGAGCCCAGCTGTTCTGTAGCTCACCTTCATGAGAGATGATTTACAACAGTGCAACTCTTGGCAGACCCTCTACCCATTTGTTTCCTATAAATGCTACCTTTGCATATTATACCTATGTTTATAGCGCTGCAGATTCTGTTGTCGCTCTACCAATAACTGATAATAACTAGACAGGTAAGATGAAAAAGGAAAGTAGTGCCTGGCATTATGTGCTTAAAGGGACATTGCACACTACATTTTTCTTTGCATAAATGTTTTGTAGATGATCCATTTATAAAGCCTTTCTGGAAGTGTTTTTGTAAAAATTTATAGTTTTGCTTATTTTTTAAGAACATTGTGCTGGTTTTCAGACTCCTAACCAAGCCCCAAAGAGTCAGATGTGTACATGCGTTTACAGACTACTGCTGGCTCCTATTTATGTTATCTGTCTTTTCATATGTAGGGAATTGGGGGGGGGGGTCTGCTCTTCCTGGTTTTCCAGCCTCTTTTACTTGGTGTCCCAGCCAAACCTCATCAACAGTGCTAAACCGGGAGCTTCTAGGTAAGGTTATAAAAAGGTTTTATATTGAATTTTTAGATCAGTATCTGTGCATATTCTACTTTATAGTAGTGTCTATTACATGCAGTTACATGAAAATTGATGTGCACTGTCCCTTTGATAGTGTGATGGAAGTGCAGCTGTTTAAGAGCAAGCAGGAATACCCACAGGCGCTGACCCACTTGTGTAGTGCAGTGTTCCCTTGCACTAGCTCCTCCTTCACCATGCAGTTTTTCCTTCTCTGCGTTCTCCTTTAAAGTGTGCAAGTGTTCCTGGTGTAGACGAGGCTAGCTACTGTCATTTTGTTCGCAAAATGTCCTTTGATTTCCAGTTCCTTATTTGATCACCTCTGTTTAGGCCAAATATATATATATATACATATATATATATATATATATATATATATATATATACATATATATATGACAGGCTTGTAAAGTCTGCAGTGCGCACTGCAATCCTCAGAAGTGGAAAATCCACAGTTGTCACAGAAATTACAGGAATAATGCGGGGGGAGGGGGGAATAATAAAATATGTATTGCAAAGTTGTTTTACTATACATAATTAGTAGAACCTCACAGTATTTACTGTCCCTCCCATGTGTTTGAGCAAGCTAAATCCGCATGTTAAAAAGGAAGCTGTATCCTGGTTTAATAAAAGAAATATGGCTCAAACCACAGTATTAAATTATACTTGTACATAACTTACACACAATCATCAGAATGTTCAATGATGATTTCAGTAATGTTTTACACTTAAAAAAACATTAATTAATTAATACTTCAGCTGTTCTGATAAGTTAAAGAAAAACTAAAAAAAACTTGAATTTTTAGAGATTGGAATGAGGATCATTTTTAACCCATCACATCTCACAACGAATTGCATACTGAATAATCTCATCCTATCAATTTAGTCAATAAAAGTGACTTTCAGTTTATTGTAAAACATGCTTTGGTGCTAAACAACAGAGCAAAGAACTGGCTGTGTTTCAGAGGTTTACATTATTTTGCAGCCTTATGATATGTCTGATAAATGATTGGAGCTTCCAATTAGATGTGGGTGTACAGTCTAGCTCTAGGAACGTGAACTGATGCTGTGAAGCCAGTAACTAGCAGCTGAGGGTGAGAGGTTGGCCACAGTTCAGCTGCTTTGACAAGACAGATCTCAAGTGGGAGAGAAAAGGGAGGGGGAGAGGAGGTAGGGGGAGTGGAGGTAGAGAGGATGAGGGAGAGAGATGGGAGGGAGAGAGAAGGAAGGGAGAGAGAAGGGAGGGGAGAGAAGGGAGGGGGAGAGGAGGTGAGGAGGGAGGAAGTGGTGAGAGAGGATGAGGGAGAGAGAAGGGAGGAGGTGAGGAGGGAGGTAGAGAGGAGGTAGGGAAAGAGGAGGGAGGGAGTGAGGATGGAGGGAGAGAGGAAGGAGGGAGAGATGAGGGATTGAGAAGGGAGGGGAGAGGAGGTAGGGAAAGAGGATGGAGGGAGTGAGGAGGGAGAGAGAAAGGAGGGGGGAGAAGCTAGGGAGATAGGATGGAGGGGAGAGGAGGGAGGGAAAGAGGAGGGAGGTAGAGATGAGGGAGAGATGAAGGAGGGAGAGATGAGGGAGAGAGAAGGAAGGGAGAGAAGAGGGAGGGAGGGAGGGAGAGAGGAAGTAGGTAGAAAGGAGGGAGAGAGAGAGGAAGAGCATTGGGGAGCAGCGCATCATTTGTAGAGTGTGAAAAAGAAGCTTATCAGTATTAGATCCAGTGGGGATAGCTGGAAGGACACACACATACTAAGAGAACGAAGAAAAATTGATAATAGGTGTAAATTGGAAAGTTGCTTAAAATTGCATGCTCTAACTGAATCATGAAAGTTTAATTTTGACTAGACTATCCCTTTAAGGAGCATTTTAATGTGACTTCAAATATGTGTTTTATTCCTTTGCATGGGTTAAAACATAGTTAGCTGTAACAAAATTGGAGCATGTCTTTTTTGTTTTAGGATGTCCCTTTAATCCTCTTTGAACTCATATTTTAACTAACAGAAAATCTTGTTGTGCACAACTCATCTCTAAAGTCAGATTGCTCACTGGCTGAAAAGGTCAACTCTTAATAAATTCACTTAAAAGTAACTGTGATTATATATGAAAATACTTTACTGTGCCTTTAAAATTAAATGAGCATAATAATAGAAAAATTACATGCTTTAATTCAGACTATGAGGCTTTTTTAAGAAGGTGCAAGTGGATATGATCCGATATTCCAGATCATGTCCGCTGCACAACGATAAATGCCGACAGCATACACTCTCGGCATTTATCATAGCACCAGCAGTTCTTGTGAACTGCTGGTGCAATGCCGCCCCCTGCAGATTTGCGGCCAATCAGCCGCTAGCAGGGGGTGTCAATCAACCCGATCCTATTCAATCGGGTTGATTTCTGGCGATGTCTATCCGCCTCCTCAGAGCAGGTGGACATGTTATGGAGCAGCGGTCTTTAGACCGCTGCTTCATAACTTGTGTTTCCGGCGAGCCTGAAAGCTCGCCAGAAACACAGGGCATCAAGCTTCATTCGGAGCTTGATAATTCGGCCCCTATACCCTATTTATAATTTTGATAATTTTAAGACTATCAACTAGCAGTCCTGATTCGATAAGTGGTGGTTTCCACTCTGGACCAGCAGTGCTCTGCAGGTCCCTAACGGCACTTCTACTGTATGTTTAACCCTCTAGTGGTGGTGGTGGGGGGGTTTAAAAACACGAACCTGTAAGGTTGATAGTCTTAAAATTACTGCTGTAATGAATAAGAGCATGTCATTTTTTGACTATTATGGACCTTTAAGACTGGAGGGGGTCGTTACCTTTTAGTTGCTACAGAGGACAAGTTGCAACCCTCCCCGGCAGCTTCTAGGTTTAAAGGGTGATTGATAAACTGTTAATGGACACTGTTTTCAGTTTTGGATGATTAAGATACCTTTTTTTTTTATAAAGCTCCAAGTAGAGATGTACACTATAGGTTGCCAGGGATTTTATATGCTTATAATCTAGCAGGACGGTCTGAGGCAAATATCTATAGTATCTTTACTGATTTGCCTCATGGTAAAATAAGGTAATTTCCGACCCCTGTACTGCATTCTTGGTTAACAACAATGATATAAAGCTGTGCCAAGCTGGTTTAATTGATATGGTAAATAACCATTTCTGTGCTGTTGTTGTATTGTATTAGTGCTGGACATAAATGGATAAACCCACAAAACATATTTCACATACAAGGTGTTCCATGCGTTTCTGTTTTTTTTGTTGCTTTACTATACTCTCCTGAGACCTGTGTGTGTTCTCGTTTTTTTCTTCAATTGACAGATAGGAGAGGGAGAAAAAGATCTAATGACCGATAATTAAAATCACTAATGTTTTCTTGATCACTGCTGTTTTAAATCAAATAACGGTGACCTTTCAGCACCCTCTGTCTCAGCAACCCAATTAAGGTTACCTGGCAACAAAGGCATGAAAGGACAAGGGCCCCAGAGGGTCTAACCTTTGACATCTTTGTGGTTGACTCTCTGCCCTTTCTTTGCTGACCTCTGCCCTGGGAAATCTTTAAAGGCTGTTTTTGATCCTTTATGAAGAGGTCAGCAGGATGCTATCTAGCATTTGATCTGTCTGGTTTCACTGCCCTAGATAAATTAGCTCCCGAGACATTCAGTGCTAGCAGTGCAGGTCCTATGTAGTGATCTGCTGGTGAGGAAATGCTTCTTGGGAGGGAGGGACCCCCACTCCCCATCTGTATGATTCTTTCCTCAGCCTTCACAGACATTGCCACCTGTTGTGCCAGAAGTTTACATGCAACTAAAGCTTTGTTATCAGGACTTAATGATCTCTGACATCATATGTGCACAGAAAGTGACATAAGATTACACACATTTCAGTGAATATAAGGAATTATATACACTAAGCTGTGATTCGTTTTAATAGCAAAGTCATTTTTATAATATCCCACTACACCAACGGAAGTCTGATTTGTACAAAACTGAAAACACTTAATGGGCATGTTGACAAGGATCAGTAGACCATGCTCATGTTTCTTTATGGGGGAGTCTGGATCCATTAAGGATTACTTATGTCTGCTTTGGAGCACCTTATGATATGAGATGCAGGTAGTTTTTAGGTGCTAGGCTCACAATATGTGTGGGGAAAGAATGTCTGGTGAGCAGGGGTTTTATTCCAGTAATTGTGCAAAGGGTCTATATCTAGACTTCTTTGAAATTACGTTTTTCCTTTTTTTTGGTTCTGTGTAATGACTTTGTCATTTGCATGATCCCAGCTCTGTGCTATGTGTTCCCAGAACGGATGAGATTGGCTAGCAGATGGATGTGTCCTGTGGAGTGGCAGGGCAGAGGTGCGGATTAAGCGGCTTTGTCTTCTACAGAGGTTTAGATCTTGGAATGCACACTGTTCCGTTAGAGAGAGGTTGAAAGATTGCTCCTCTGTAATCACTCGAATTTAGAACACTTTAGTATTCTAGGAGAGAGATAACAAGCTGGCAATCTGCTTCCCTCACAGTTCCAAAGCAAGAGCCACTCTAAGCATCTGATAACCAAGGGCACCAAGCAACTGCCTGCCATCTGCCAGTCACAGCGACCCCCCATGATTTATCATTTACAGCACAGGTTACTGCAGCTCTCACCTGAGTTTGCCTAGAATAAAAAGCTTCTGGAAGATCCCATGTATGTAACCATGGTTATCTCCAGGGAATCCTCAGCAGCTCATTAGGCCAATTTATGCTCTATATGTTACATCAAAGTACACAGGAAACAATCAAGAACTGATGCTCAGATATGAAGTGAAAATAGCACAGCATTAAGCAAAAAATATATGTTTTTTTCTCTATCTGAGAGTTGTACAACTATATAAAACAGGGGGCAAAGCTGGGTTGTTTTTGTTTTCTCTTACTAGGCCAGGGGACACATTTGACAAATTCTGTTAGTAAAAAAAAGTGTGTATACATCTATGCGATCTAGCAGTATAAGAAAGCACAAACATATATGTTAACTGGAATAGCTATTTTAGTCTAGTGATTCAAATGCCAAAATGGCTGTTGCTGTAAGTATTTATATGTTTTATTGGGCTGACAATGCATTTTAAAAGAACATTGTAGTGCAAAAAATACAGGCTCTACTGACAATCAAATTATTTGTATTTAACACCTGCAACAGGGGTTAAACATAAAGTTCCCGAGCTGGACACAGTCAATAAGCCAATCATCAGCAGCCATCACACGACCCATTTGAGTTCAGCACGGGAGTAGCAATACTCACTGATAAAAGGGCCATATTAATTGAAAAATGACATGTTCTTATTTGTTAGACCATGTAATTTTAATACTACCAACCCTACACTACGGTGCTTTTAACCACCTGAGTTATGTGACTAGTGCTGCTGATTGGATCAGCAGCAGGTTCTGCTTGGGATCAGCAGTGCTCCGGGAGTCCTGAGCGTCACTTCTACTGTGTGTTTAACCCCTTTGGCGGGTTAAACACAGTAGTGTAAGGTCAACAGTCTTAAAATTACATTTTCTAATGAATAAGAGCATGTCATTTTTCAACTATTGTGGCTCTTTGTGTTTCCCAGAAACATTTCCAATGAATCCAAACAGAGAGAGCAGACATGAGCCAGATGCAAAGGAAGCAGGTGTGGTGTGTGTTGCAAAAGGCGAGAGGATGAGATAGCAGGATGACAAATACAAAAGTTTGTCATTAAAGAGACATGAAACCCACATTTTTTCTTTCATGATTTAGAAAGAGAATGCTATTTTAAACATCTTTCTAATTTACTTCTATTATCTAATTTGTTTTATTCTCTTGATATTCGTTGCTGAAAAGCATATCTAGATATGCTCAGTAGCTGCTGATTGGTTGCTGCACATAGACGCCTCATGTGATTGGCTCACCCATGTGCATTGCTTTTTCTTCAATTAAGGATATCTAAAAAATGAAGCAAAATAATTAATAGAAGTAAATTGTAATGTTGTTTAAATTTGTATGTTCTATCTTAATCATGAAAGAAAGATTTTGGGTTTAGTGGCCCTTTAAGAACTGACACATTTCTGCTCCAGCAGCAGACCACACTAAGGGCTAGATTTATCAACGCTGAGGCGTACAGGGGCGCGCCTGTGGCGGGGCAAAATTACCCGCCGGTAATTAACATTGCACACGAGTGCAATTTTGCGCTCGCGTGCAATCCCGCCCCCTGCGCGGGCAGGAGCTGTCAATCTCCTCGGTCGGACTCGGACACAATAGAGGTGGCGAAGATGTTAGGGAAGCAGCGGTCTGGTGACCGCTGCTTGATAAATCGCGGCGA